>NC_047116.1:2100003-2247503 GCF_902500255.1 Thalassophryne amazonica | reverse complement strand
AAAAATAAATAAATAAATAAATAAAATAATAAAATAAAAATCCACTGGACAGGCTGAGGAGCAGCACAGGTAACGCACGACAACAGTGCTAAAAAAATAAATAAATAAATAAATAAAATAATAAAATAAAAATCCACTGGACAGGCTGAGGAGCAGCACAGGTAACACACGACAACAGTGCTAAAAAATAAAATAAAAATCCACTGGACAGGCTGAGGAGCAGCACAGGTAACACACGACAACAGTGCTAAAAAATAAAATAAAAATCCACTAGACAGGCTGTGGAGCAGCACAGGTAACGCACGACAACAGTGCTAAAAAATAAAATAAAAATCCACTGGACAGGCTGAGGAGCAGCACAGGTAACACACGACAACAGTGCTAAAAAATAAAATAAAAATCCACTAGACAGGCTGAGGAGCAGCACAGGTAACACACGACAACAGTGCTAAAAAATAAAATAAAATCCACTAGACAGGCTGAGGAGCAGCACAGGTAACACACGACAACAGTGCTAAAAAATAAAATAAAAATCCACTAGACAGGCTGAGGAGCAGCACAGGTAACACACGACAACAGTGCTAAAAAATAAAATAAAAATCCACTAGACAGGCTGAGGAGCAGCACAGGTAACACACGACAACAGTGCTAAAAAATAAAATAAAAATCCACTAGACAGGCTGTGGAGCAGCACAGGTAACGCACGACAACAGTGCTAAAAATAAAATAAAAATCCACTAGACAGGCTGTGGAGCAGCACAGGTAACACACGACAACAGTGCTAAAAAATAAAATAAAAATCCACTAGACAGGCTGTGGAGCAGCACAGGTAACACACGACAACAGTGCTAAAAAATAAAATAAAAATCCACTAGACAGGCTGTGGAGCAGCACAGGTAACACACGACAACAGTGCTAAAAAATAAAATAAAAATCCACTAGACAGGCTGTGGAGCAGCACAGGTAACGCACGACAACAGTGCTAAAAAATAAAATAAAAATCCACTAGACAGGCTGAGGAGCAGCACAGGTAACGCACGACAACAGTGCTAAAAAATAAAATAAAAATCCACTAGACAGGCTGAGGAGCAGCACAGGTAACGCACGACAACAGTGCTAAAAAATAAAATAAAAATCCACTAGACAGGCTGTGGAGCAGCACAGGTAACGCACGACAACAGTGCTAAAAAATAAAATAAAAATCCACTGGACAGGCTGAGGAGCAGCACAGGTAACACACGACAACAGTGCTAAAAAATAAAATAAAAATCCACTAGACAGGCTGAGGAGCAGCACAGGTAACACACGACAACAGTGCTAAAAAATAAAATAAAAATCCACTAGACAGGCTGTGGAGCAGCACAGGTAACGCACGACAACAGTGCTAAAAATAAAATAAAAATCCACTAGACAGGCTGTGGAGCAGCACAGGTAACACACGACAACAGTGCTAAAAAATAAAATAAAAATCCACTAGACAGGCTGTGGAGCAGCACAGGTAACACACGACAACAGTGCTAAAAAATAAAATAAAAATCCACTAGACAGGCTGTGGAGCAGCACAGGTAACACACGACAACAGTGCTAAAAATAAAATAAAAATCCACTAGACAGGCTGTGGAGCAGCACAGGTAACGCACGACAACAGTGCTAAAAAATAAAATAAAAATCCACTAGACAGGCTGTGGAGCAGCACAGGTAACACACGACAACAGTGCTAAAAAATAAAATAAAAATCCACTAGACAGGCTGAGGAGCAGCACAGGTAACACACGACAACAGTGCTAAAAAATAAAATAAAAATCCACTAGACAGGCTGAGGAGCAGCACAGGTAACGCACGACAACAGTGCTAAAAAATAAAATAAAAATCCACTAGACAGGCTGTGGAGCAGCACAGGTAACACACGACAACAGTGCTAAAAAATAAAATAAAAATCCACTAGACAGGCTGAGGAGCAGCACAGGTAACACACGACAACAGTGCTAAAAAATAAAATAAAAATCCACTAGACAGGCTGAGGAGCAGCACAGGTAACGCACGACAACAGTGCTAAAAAATAAAATAAAAATCCACTGGACAGGCTGTGGAGCAGCACAGGTAACGCACGACAACAGTGCTAAAAAATAAAATAAAAATCCACTAGACAGGCTGAGGAGCAGCACAGGTAACGCACGACAACAGTGCTAAAAAATAAAATAAAAATCCACTGGACAGGCTGTGGAGCAGCACAGGTAACACACGACAACAGTGCTAAAAAATAAAATAAAAATCCACTGGACAGGCTGAGGAGCAGCACAGGTAACGCACGACAACAGTGCTAAAAAATAAAATAAAAATCCACTAGACAGGCTGTGGAGCAGCACAGGTAACACACGACAACAGTGCTAAAAAATAAAATAAAAATCCACTGGACAGGCTGAGGAGCAGCACAGGTAACACACGACAACAGTGCTAAAAAATAAAATAAAAATCCACTAGACAGGCTGAGGAGCAGCACAGGTAACGCACGACAACAGTGCTAAAAAATAAATAAAAATCCACTAGACAGGCTGTGGAGCAGCACAGGTAACACACGACAACAGTGCTAAAAAATAAAATAAAAATCCACTGGACAGGCTGAGGAGCAGCACAGGTAACACACGACAACAGTGCTAAAAAATAAAATAAAAATCCACTGGACAGGCTGTGGAGCAGCACAGGTAACACACGACAACAGTGCTAAAAAATAAAATAAAAATCCACTGGACAGGCTGTGGAGCAGCACAGGTAACACACGACAACAGTGCTAAAAAATAAAATAAAAATCCACTAGACAGGCTGAGGAGCAGCACAGGTAACGCACGACAACAGTGCTAAAAAATAAAATAAAAATCCACTGGACAGGCTGTGGAGCAGCACAGGTAACACACGACAACAGTGCTAAAAAATAAAATAAAAATCCACTGGACAGGCTGTGGAGCAGCACAGGTAACGCACGACAACAGTGCTAAAAAATAAAATAAAAATCCACTAGACAGGCTGAGGAGCAGCACAGGTAACGCACGACAACAGTGCTAAAAAATAAAATAAAAATCCACTGGACAGGCTGTGGAGCAGCACAGGTAACACACGACAACAGTGCTAAAAAATAAAATAAAAATCCACTAGACAGGCTGAGGAGCAGCACAGGTAACACACGACAACAGTGCTAAAAAATAAAATAAAAATCCACTAGACAGGCTGAGGAGCAGCACAGGTAACACACGACAACAGTGCTAAAAAATAAAATAAAAATCCACTGGACAGGCTGTGGAGCAGCACAGGTAACGCACGACAACAGTGCTAAAAAATAAAATAAAAATCCACTGGACAGGCTGTGGAGCAGCACAGGTAACGCACGACAACAGTGCTAAAAAATAAAATAAAAATCCACTAGACAGGCTGAGGAGCAGCACAGGTAACGCACGACAACAGTGCTAAAAAATAAAATAAAAATCCACTAGACAGGCTGAGGAGCAGCACAGGTAACGCACGACAACAGTGCTAAAAAATAAAATAAAAATCCACTAGACAGGCTGAGGAGCAGCACAGGTAACACACGACAACAGTGCTAAAAAATAAAATAAAAATCCACTGGACAGGCTGTGGAGCAGCACAGGTAACGCACGACAACAGTGCTAAAAAATAAAATAAAAATCCACTAGACAGGCTGAGGAGCAGCACAGGTAACGCACGACAACAGTGCTAAAAAATAAAATAAAAATCCACTAGACAGGCTGAGGAGCAGCACAGGTAACGCACGACAACAGTGCTAAAAAATAAAATAAAAATCCACTAGACAGGCTGAGGAGCAGCACAGGTAACGCACGACAACAGTGCTAAAAAATAAAATAAAAATCCACTAGACAGGCTGAGGAGCAGCACAGGTAACGCACGACAACAGTGCTAAAAAATAAAATAAAAATCCACTGGACAGGCTGTGGAGCAGCACAGGTAATGCACGACAACAGTGCTAAAAAATAAAATAAAAATCCACTAGACAGGCTGAGGAGCAGCACAGGTAACGCACGACAACAGTGCTAAAAAATAAAATAAAAATCCACTAGACAGGCTGAGGAGCAGCACAGGTAACGCACGACAACAGTGCTAAAAAATAAAATAAAAATCCACTAGACAGGCTGTGGAGCAGCACAGGTAACGCACGACAACAGTGCTAAAAAATAAAATAAAAATCCACTAGACAGGCTGTGGAGCAGCACAGGTAACGCACGACAACAGTGCTAAAAAATAAAATAAAAATCCACTAGACAGGCTGAGGAGCAGCACAGGTAACACACGACAACAGTGCTAAAAATAAAATAAAAATAAAAACGAAAGCGTTAGCAAGCTAGTTAGCTTGCCAACGCTGATGAAGGTTAGCTGATAAAAGAGCTCCGTCGCGATGCTTCGACCGTTAGAGGTCTTCTTTAGGCGTTGGAGCACGGTGAAAAAGTAAAAAAAAGTAAAAAAGTCTTGAAAAAGACTGTTAATTCAAAGAACTCAAACAGCTCAGTTCAAACAGCTAACAGATACAGCAGAACACCGCTGTGCTCCGGAACCAGAAAAAAGTCCACCCTCCACCACAATAAGGTGGCAATTCAGGAAGGGGGCAATAATAAGAGTGGAAAATCTGGAATACTACCAAATGAAGACTGAGCTCCAGGTAGCCATCTTAAAAAGGGTGGGGCTAGCACCCAAAGATGCCAGTTAAAAGCACAGTGCACCAAAATACAAATATCCATGAAAAAGTCAAAGTACAGAACAAGCACAGACATAATTATAAAATAAAAAGAAAAGTGTTTAGATACATAATGATACTGTATATAAGTTACCAGGCTATAAAACTGGTGCACAAATATACATATCTGCATATAAATAACATTCAATAATATCACATCAGGACAAAGTTAATACATTATTTACAGAAAAATAGTTGTGTGGGCCGCCAGAAGAGGAGGTATTGCTGGCCCACCACCAGAGGGCGCCCTGCCTGAAGTGCGGGCTTCAGGCACGAGGGAACACAGGAACAGCCGAGGTGACAGCTGTCACTCATCAACTATGACAGCTGTCACCGATCATCTGCACTTCACCCTGCATAAAAGCAGGATGACACCTCCACCACGTCGCCGAGATATCGACTTCTTTGAGAGGTAACTTTCTCTGCCTGTGTTGATTGATTCCAAGAGCTATTGTGTTGCAGCTGTCTACTCAGAGGACCGGCTTGGGTCGCGACTGTTTCGTCCTACTTCCCACCAGATAAGTACTGAGACAGGAGCTGCACGAGTGTGTGTTGAGGTGGAGGTGGAATTCCCACCGTTATTGTTTCGGGGTGTACACACACCCACACTTGACTGTCTGTTCTCCGCCAGCAGTACCAGATCCGACACGCTGAGACGGTGGCCACCTGGGGACTTCGGGACCTGGCGGCTCCAGTATCCTTCGGGTTCGGTGGCGGTGGAAATCGTGTGGTTCCGGTTCATCTCCAGACGGACGTCTCCTATCGTCAAGCCTCCTATCTATAATCTGCTGTGTGTGGTTGTGACATTCACAACAGTAAAGTGTTCACATTTAACTTCCTCTATTGTCCGTTCATTTACGCCCCCTGTTGTGGGTCCGTGTCACTACACTTTCCCAACAAAAATACTCAGATTAAAATCATTATTTAGGCCTTTCGGAGTCATGGTTTGGAGGATATGAATCCAAAATGCCTCCCTCTGTTTGAGCAGTTGATCATGATCCCCTCCTCTAGGTGGAGGGGGCACCCGCTCAGTGCCATAGAACCGTAGGGCACTTATATCATGTCTGTGGTCATTGAAGTGTACCACTACAGGGTAGTCTCTGTCATTCTGCCTGGTGGTCTTTCCTACATAAACTAGGCCACAAGGGCATCTAAGCAAGTAAATGACATGAGTAGATGCACATGTAATTATACTTTTAATTGGGAACTTTTTTCCAGTGTGAGGATGTAAAAAGTGATCAGTTTTGATAGTATTGTTACACTGAGCACAGTTCCCACAACGGTGATTTCCATTTGGAAGAGGATGAAGTAAAGTCTGAGAGGACATTTTAGATTTGGTTGTATAATTGGTTCGTACCAAATAATCTTCACGTTTATAAACAAAGAGTGGAGGGTCCTTAAAGATTGATGAATTTCTGGATCAGATTTTAAAATGTGCCAATGCTTTAAAAAAATTGATTTAATAGTGTGTGCATGGGTAGAATATTGTGTGATGCAGGTTACAGAACAGTTCTTTTGTTTCTTGGTGCTTTTCTTTAATAGATCTACACGGGACTTATGTAGAGCCCGCTCATATGCATCATCAACCCAAGACACTGGATATCCACGTTGCGGAAATCTCTCCCTCATGTCAGTGGCTTGTTCAGTAAAATCATCAGTGGAGTGACAGATTCTTCTGAGATGGTAGAATTGACTTATAGGTAAGCCTTTCTTAAGGGGAGTGGGGTGAAAACTGGTGGCAAGCAGTAATGTATTTTTATCTGTTTCTTTGCGATATAGTGAGGTGATAATTGTATCTTCACCTTTTTTAACCCACATATCCAAGAAACTTACTTGGTCAGGGCTGTATTGTGCTGTAAACTTGAGGTTGGAGCTGAAACTATTTAACAACTTACTAAAAATGTCCAGCTCCTCCACACTGCCCTGAAAAATACAAAAAATATCATCAATGTACCTAAACCATTTGATTATATTAGGCAGATACTTATTGTGGATAGGGTTAAATACAAACTTATTTTCAAAGAACCCCACATACAGATTGGCATAGTTGGGTGCACAAATAGTGCCCATACTACTCCCAGAAGCTTGGAGGTAATACCTCCAAGTTTGGCCCAAGAGTGGGCCACAGGTCCTTAAACAGTTTTGTTGGTATAGGACCAAATAAACAGGTTGTGCTTTTTGCAGACAAGTTTCGTCAGCACGTCGAGTGAGATACTGTCAAATTCTGTAAATCTAGGTAATACCTCAGTAATGGCGCCCACCTCAATAGCAGGGTGTAGTGGCTGGGTTAAGGCATGCTGGGATATGTTTAACCTAATGTCTTCTATTTTCTCCTAGAAGTAATCCAAGAAGTCTTGTGCTGTAAAAGGAGAGCGAACTACAGGTGGTTGTCCATGAATAAGTGTTGCCACCGTGTCGAACAAGAACTTTGAGTTATGTTTGTTTTTGTTGATCAAATCAGAGTAATAGGTCCACTTTGTAGCCAGTAGTGCATGCTTATAGTCTAAGATAGCATCACGCCATGCAAGGTGGAATACTTCTAATTTTGAACTACACCAATTCTGTTCGAGACCTCTAGCATTATGCTTGAGGTCACGCAAGAGGTCATTGAACCAAGGTGACTGTGTTTTGGGAGGCGTGGTTTTAACCAAGGTGGTGCAATCATGTCGAATGTAGTTTTGAGCACTGAGTTTAAACTATCCACAAGACGGTCTACTGATTGGGTATTTGCCAAATGTGAAACTAAGATATCAGGCAGTCAAGCTTTGAGTTCAGTCGTAATTGAGGAGTTGATGCATCGCCGTAATGATAAATAAGGTTGCTGTTTCACTGAACACGGCAGCAAAACTGTAAACTTAATAAGTGAGTGATCAGAGACCACTGATGTAAGAGGCATGATGTCAATATTTGTGAAAGCAATATCACGTGCAAGAACCAGATCCAGTGTATTTCCACTAATGTGCGTCGAGTCCTGAATGCATTACTGAAATCCTAATGCATCCACAATTTCCATAAATGATTTGCAGAGAGGATCAGAAGGCTGATTTATATGAATGTTAAAGTCACCAATAATCAGAATGTTATCTGCACTAGTTGACACGTCACTAGTTGAAGTTAGAGATGAACGCACCAAATTCATCTAAGAATTCAGAGTATGGACCAGGGGACCTATATACAGTGACAAAGTAATACAGCTGATTTTTTTCTTCTGTCCTTGGCAATACATAGCATCGTGGGCAGAACGGAGAATCAGATGCTCAAACGAGTTATGTTTGTGACCCCTAACAGCTAATAAGCTAAACCAAGATTTAGAAATAAGTGCAATGCCCCCGCCTTGCTTCACATCACGAGGGATGTGACTAAATGTGTACGCTGGTGAGCAGGCCTCATTTAAGGGGAGGACAGCTTTAGGTTTAAGCCAGGTTTCACATAACCCAATCATATCTAACTGATCCATAATTAGATCATTAATCAACAATTAATTTTGAGGATTGTGATCTTATGTTAATGAGACCCAGACTAAGAACCTCAGTGGGGTTGATGGTTGGACTGTTTGGGTTTAGGGGTGGTTCCAGTGTAGCATATATAAGATGCCTGGAAGTACGTTTAGGTTTGAGACATTCCACACGGGTTGTAGGTAGCAGACACGAAATCTTTGATATTGCTGGAACAGCCAACAGGCCATCCTCGATTTCAACATAATCCAGTGTAGTAATGGGTATTAAGTTTGCAAAGCATATCCCTCCATGATTTTTGTTGACATGTCTACGGAACCAGGCCACAGTCTCAACTTGTTGAATTTTCTTCCCTGGCAGATAAACTGCACTATCACCATAGTGGATTTTCTGCACTGATTTCCCCACTAAGCTAATGGATTCCACACCCACCTTTGTCATAAGCCTTGCAGGGTCTCGAATCACCTGCTCTGTGGCCTACAGTAAAATACTAATGTTACCCTCCCTGTAGAGCTCTATCGATGTTCGCAGACAAGATCTCGGCGTCTTCCCCAATAGGGTGAAGGCCATCCAGCATCAGCAAGCCACAGCAGCCCCAGAATGAAGGCCAGTTATCAATAAAACTAAAGCCTTGCTGTCTACAAAATTGCGCCAGCCACCTATTTAACAATGTCAGGCTGCTAAATGTCTCATCATTACCCTGGGAGGTGAGGGACCAGAGACTATTAATCAGTGCTGACACATCTTTCTGGCAAGGTCACAAAGTCCTCTCTGTCCATTTTTGTGACCTCTGAGTGCTTCATCCTGACATCATTGGTGCCAACGTGAAAAACTATGTGACTATATGTAGCTCTATCATCTGTTGTAGCCCTTGAGAAGTTTTCCCCCACGCCTCTCTGTATGTCTGCTGCGCCATGCTTAAAACTAGTTGGTCACATGATTCACGTGCATCACGAGTTAACGCGAGACGGCGCCAAGTATCGCGACAACTCGGAGAATATCAGAGGCAGCAGTTAAGATATTTTATTTATTATGTTTTAAACAGGGGTTACAATATCTCATGTCATGTTCCTTAGTCTGTCTTCCCTTCTGCAGCGTCAGCAGCCTAAAATGGAAGCAGTGTCAGGAGCTGTGGCCCCAGGAATAGATTTAACGTCAGCCGGTGTCTGTAACCTGACTTTGTGGGTGATAGAATCCCCTATCACTAAAGCCTAGCGTTTCGGCCTGAAAGGAGTGGAAGTCACCCATGGACTCAAAGAACTCACATCAGGCAAATCCAAGGGGGAGAACCGATTCACAGTTCGCAGTGGTGAGTGTGATCGGGGTACCACAATCGGCACCAAGCCCTACGTGGCTTCCTCTTCCTAACCACAGTCCTAAAATCGTCCTCCTCAGCCGGCGTTTCTATGCTGATGCTAATGGGAATGCTAGCCGGCCCAACACTAACCTTATCTGGAGTGCCTGCAACATCTAACTCCACTGAGCTAAGAAGCTGTTCTAACTTACGGGCACGGCTTTCTAAGAGAGCCACCGTATCTTCCAACATAACGCAGGATTTATGTAAGGTGTAAAGTAGTGTACTTTGTGTACCAGAAAATTCAAGAGTATAACCAAGCAAGTGCAAGCTAACCACTAATGAATATGCTCACCACTCCTAAGATTTACACAGGAGTAAAATGACCTAAAATTCACAGCAGTTACACTGAAAAACTAACAGAAGTATTAGACTGGTAAAAACAGTAATAAGGTAACGGCGGTGGGGGGGGGGGGGTCGACCTAGTTAACGCAAGCTAATCGCTAGCAAAAGCTAAAAGCTAGCAATTCACAATAGGACAATAGGCCTCTAGTTAAATAAAATTCATGGTAGATACACTTCAAAACAAAAAAAGTGTTAAACAGAAATAAAAGAAACATATATAACTGTGTAAATAAGAGCATCACAACAGCAAACAATCCGTCAGACTTCAAGAAGGTGTGGATCCTCTGGAACAGTGCCAGACTTCAAGAAGGTGTGGATCCTTGGGAACAGTGCCAGACTTCAAGAAGGTGTGGATCCTCTGGAACAGTGTCAGACTTCATGAAGGTGTGGATCCTCTGGAACAGTGTCAGACTTCAAGAAGGTGTGGATCCTCTGGAACAGTGTCAGACTTCATGAAGGTGTGGATCTTCTGGAACAGTGTCAGACTTCATGAAGGTGTGGATCCTCTGGAACAGTGTCAGACTTCATGAAGGTGTGGATCCTCTGGAACAGTGTCAGATTTCATGAAGGTGTGGATCCTCTGGAACAGTGTCAGACTTCAAGAAGGTGTGGATCCTCTGGAACAGTGTCAGACTTCATGAAGGTGTGGATCCTCTGGAACAGTGTCAGACTTCATGAAGGTGTGGATCGTCTGGAACAGTGTCAGACTTCATGAAGGTTTGAATCCTCTGGAACAGTGTCAGGATCCGTATTTAACAAATGTGATCGTGAGCACTGATACGACGGTCTTCAGCTCCAGTCTGCAGATGTTTGACAGCCTTTGTGTTTGTTTCTCGTTTGGTTGAAGAGTTTTCACAGAGACACAAAAAGTGAGTTTGATGTTTTTACAGATGAGGAGGCAATAATCCCGATGCTCACAGTCTGATGTGTGTCCTGTTTTCTGGATAACAGCCTGAAGTCACATTTGTTGTAGTTTTTATCAAGTCTCAGATGTGTCTCCTGAGGAATCCCAGACCGTTCTTCTTTGGTGAATCTCTCAAGCTCCTCCACATTTGATGGTCTCCTGTCGACTGTCGTGGACCGTGGTCTTCAGTTCACCCCACAGATTTTCACTGGGATTCAAGTCAGTTCTTTGTGCAGGCCCATCAGTCAGGTTCACTTTGGTCTTCTGGAGGTAGATCTTCACCAGGAGCCATGTATGTTTTGGGTCGTTGTCTTGTTGAAGACAAACACGCAGTTTTGCTACTGACTGCTGGAAGTTTTCTTTCAGAACCTTCACATGTCCTCCTTTCTTCATGATTCCTTCCACCTTGAGGAGATTCCCAGTTCCAGAGGCTATGACGCACCCCACAGCGTAATACCTCCACCGCCGTGTCTCACTTTGGGGACGGTGTCCTTTGGACTTCTTTCTCCAAACACAAGCAACGTCTCTTTGTCCAAAGAGCTCTAGTTTCATCTCATCTGACCAAAGGACTCACTTCCAGTCTGCATAACCTTTCTCCAGGTTGTCCTTGAAGGTGCTTCTTCTGCAGAAGTGGAGTTTTTCTTGATCTGCATCCTCGCAGTCCTTTCCTGTCCAGGGCCTTAGTGATTGTCTTCTTTGAGACTATAATTCCCGACTTGTTTAAGTCATTCTCAAGTGTCTTGGAAGATGTTCTGGGGTCTTTAGACACGTTTTTCACTAGTTTTCCTTCCAGAGTCTTTGAAGTCTTTCTCATCCTCCCTCTGCCAGTCCAGTCCTGTCAGTGTGTCTCTCTTTGAATGTCTTGATGACTCTTCTCTCTCCAGTTCCTGACTCTTGGACCCACTGCGGTAACTCCTCCTCCTGCTTTGTGAGCATCAACAGTTCATCTTCTCAAGTCTAAACTGATTTGATGTTTTCTCAGTGATGGCTCAAACCCTGACTGAAGCTTTTATACTGTGTGTATTTTAGAAGATAAGTTATCAGTTTGAACTTGATTTTACAAATTTTGAGCATCACCAAGTTAAAACACGTCATTGAACATCAGCTCGACCTCATCTGTAAAATGATGTCTGTGCAAATTTTGGTGCTTTGACTGTAAACTGCTCAGTTGATATTTAACCATCTGGCTTGAGCAGATTGGTTGTTTGAGGTCCCCCACCTGAGTCTGGTCTGCTGCTGGTTTCTTCCTGCTGGTTCCTTCATGCTCATGGGCTGAGGAAGATCTCCATCTTATAACTAAAGATGCAGAGGCTCTGTCTGTCAGCAAGCTGCATCTGTGATGTCATATTGCTCCCTCTGCAGACGCCGCCGCTGCCTGTGAGCGGATTGACAGTACAGTGATGCAGCTGCAGACACAACACCCACGCATGCTCCTCCTCATCACCGGGGACTTTAACCACACCTCCCTCTCCGCCACCCTCCCCACATTCACCCAGTACGTCACGTGTAAAACCAGGAACAATAGAATACTGGACCTTTTTTATGCTAATGTGGAGGACGCTTACACCTCCACCCCCCTCCCCCCACTGGGACGCTCGGATCACAATCTCGTCTACCTGCTCCCCCTATACACACCCAGGGTGAGAAGAGAGCCAGTGCAGAAAAGGTCAGTGAAACTCTGAACTGAAGATGCCACTGAGAGGCTCAGGGACTGTTTCAGAACCACAGACGGGAGCTACGGTGAAGACACCAACAGCCTGACCCAGTGTGTCACTGACTACATGAATTTCTGTGTGGAGAGCACTGTGCCTACCTGGAGGGTACGGTGCTTTCCCAACAACCACCCCTGGGTGACCCCCGAGCTGAAGGTCCTGATGAACCAGAAGAAGAGGGCTTTCAACTCATGAGACAGAGAGGAGCAGCGTAGAGTCCAACAGGAGCTCCAGTGGAAGATTCGTGCAGCCAAGAAGTTGTATGGAGGGAAGACGGAGGAGCAGCTGGCCCAGAACAATGTCAGAGACGTGTGGAGAGCCCTCAAGACCGCCTCCAGATTTGGGCAGGGTGCCGGCAGGACTGCAGAGGGGGATTCTCGGTTTGCTGAGGAGCTAAACAGCTACTTCAACCATTTTGGCTCCTCCACACCTGCCCCCCTGCCTGCTCCCGGCTCTGCACACGTCTCCAGCAGCCAGTCCTCCAGTCCCTCTGACCCCCCACCTTCTACCCCCCGGTCACCTCCACTGCACCCTGGACATTGTCCCTCCTGCCCCAGGACTGTACTCAGCACCAGCCCACCTCAGCTCACACCTCAGCTCCCCCCTCCCTCCCACCTCACTGTGACTCTGACTGAGGAGAGAGGCCAGCTCCTGCGGCTGAAGCAGAGGAAGGCAGTAGGACCTGATGGGATCTTCCTGAGGCTGCTGAGGACCTGTGCAGATGAGTTCTGTGAGGTCCTCAGCCACATCTTCAACAAGAGCCTCAGCCTGGGGGTGGTCCCCACCCTGTGGGAGACCTCCTGTGTGGTCCCGGTTCCCAAAACACCGCACGCCAAGGAACCGGCCCACTACAAACCAGTTGTCCTGACCTCCCACCTCATGAAGACCATGGAGCAGCTCGCCCTGTCTCACCTCCGCACCGTGGTGAGCGACATCCTGGATCCACTGCAGTTCCCCTACAGGCCCAACATTGGGGTAGATGACGCTGTCATCTACCTGCTGCAGCGAGTGCTCACCCACCTGGAGACCAGCGGGAGCACTGTGAGAGTCATGTTCTTTGATTTCTCCAGCACTTTCAACACCATCAGACCGGCGCTGCTGCGGGGGAAGCTGGAGTATGCAGGTGTGGATGGACATCTCGCCGCCTGGACCATCGACTACCTCACTGACCACCCGCAGTACGTGCAGCTGCGCGGCTGTCAGTCTGAGGTGGTAAGGTGCAGCACCGGGGCCCCCCAGGGCACCGTCCTCTTGCCTTTCCTCTTCACCCTTTACACCTCGGACTTCACCTACAACACAGACAGCTGCCACCTCCAGAAGTTCTCTGATGACTCCATCATTGTGGTTCGCGTGTCTTGAGGGGAACGAGCTGGAGTACTGGTCGGTCATCACAGACTTCGTGGACTAGTGTGAGCGCAACCACTTGTGTCTCAACACCAGAAAGACGAAGGAGATGGTGATCGACTTCAGGAGCAAACCACCAACTCACCCACCGGTGAACATCCAGGGGGAGGACATAGTGACTGTGGACAGTTTCAAATGCCTGGGTGTTCACCTCAACAGCAAACTGGACTGGACTCACAACACCGACGCCCTGTACAAAAAAGGCCAGCGTCGCCTCCACCTCCTGAGGAGACTGAGATCCTTTGGAGTGAGCAGGCCTCTGCTTAAGACCTTCTATGACTCTGTTGTAGCCTCTGCTCTCCTCTATGCTGTCGTCTGTTGGGCCCCGGGCAGCACAGAGCGGGAGAGAAAGAGACTGAACAAGCTGGTCAGGAAGTACAGCTCTGTCCTGGGCTGTCCTCTGGACTCTCTGGAGGAGGTGGTTGAGAGGAGGGTGTTAACCAAGTTCAAATCCATCATGGTCAACTCCTCTCACCCTCTGCACTGGACTGTAGTGGAGCTGAACAGCTCGTTCAGTGACAGACTAAATATATGTATATATACAAGGTCTGTCAGAAAAGTATCGGACATTTTTATTTTTTGCAAAAACCATATGGATTTGAATCACGTGTGATTGCATCAGCCAAGCTTGAACCTTCGTGCGCATGCGTGAGTTTTTTCATGCCTGTTGGTTGCGTCATTCGCCTGTGAGCAGGCTTTGTGTGAGCAGTGGTCCACCCCTCTCGTCGGATTTTTATTGCGAATAACGATTTGGAGCTTTGCTGCATCAAATTTTTCCATAAACTGTGAGAGACCTCCAGGTGGACACCATTCGGAAAATTCAGATGGCTTTCAGGGAGCATTTTATGGGGATTACACAGATTAAGGAGTGCTCCAGCTGGTTTAAAGACCGCCCACAGCGTCTGAGAGCGCAGCGCACTCCGACAGGCTGACACCCCGCTGAAACAACCAGATCATTTCCAACGTGAAGGCTTTGTTGATCCGGGACGTTGTCTGACTTCCACAAAAAAGGCAGAAGGCGTGGACATCAGCACTTTTTTGGCACATTCCACTGTTACAGGAGTTTTTTTCATGGAAAAAGAAGCGGACAGATGCACCACCGTGCCGCTCATTGCGCGGGACAAAACCACCTCCGTGTTGGTCTCACAGGACGGCTTTGAGATGGATTTCAGACGGCTGTCGGTGGCGTTTCAGTCGTGTGACTATCCGAGAAATTGCGCATGAGCTGGACATGCCCCAACATGTCCTGTGAGGCTTCATCACGGCGTTGCTTTGCGGCATGCGGCTCCGCCGGGACGCGCGGAATTCCACGTCTTATGCCTTTTTTGTGGAAGTCAGATGACGTCCCGGATCAACAAAGCCTTCACGTTGGAAATGATCTGGTTGTTTGAGCGGGGTTTGAGCCTGTCGATCGGCGCTCAGAGTGCGCTGCGCTCTCAGACGCTGTGGGTGGTCTTTAAACCGGCTGGAGCACTCCTTAATCTGTGTAATCCCCATAAAATCGTCCCTGAAAGCCATCTGAATTTTCTGAATGGTGTCCACCTGGAGGTCTCTCACAGTTTCTGGAAAAATTTGATGCAGCAAAGCTCCAAATCGTTCAGACATTTATTCGCAATAAAAATCCGACGAGAGGGGTGGACCAGTGCTCACACAAAGCCTGCTCACAGGCGAATGACGCAACCGACAGGCGTGAAAAAACTCACGCATGCGCACGAAGGTTCAAGCTTGGCTGATGCAATCACACGTGATTCAAATCCATATGGTTTTTGAAAAAAATAAAAATGTCGGATAGTTTTCTAACAGACCTCATATATATATATATATATATATATATATATATATATATATATATATATATATATTCTATTTCTACCTCATTTCTTATGTCTTGTACTGTTATAAGTATTATTATTATTGCTTATCCTTGCACACGCTGTTTGATGAACATTTTCCTCTACTTGCACCCATCTTGTGTGTTTTTTAAGAGCTTATGTAAGATGTGAATTTCTCCTCTGTGAGATCAATAAAGTTTTATCTTATCTTATCTTATCAGTGTCCTGATGATGTCACTGAAACAGGAAGTGAAGCTGTGTGCTGCTCATCGGCAGTATTCGTGCACAGTGCTGCATGTGCACAGTCTGTGCCTCGTCCCCTCCCACTCGGACAGCTTCCTGTAATAAGACGCAGCCGGATTTCATCCAGCGTTGAACTGCACCAATCAGCTAGAAGGGCCCTCAGAGTGCAGACCTGCACCGCCTCCCAGGGTCTGGACCACTTACACTTAGACACAATCCAGCCACTAGGGGCAGCATACAGCTGCAGTCCTGCACCCAAAACCACGTGCACGCCTTTTCCCACGCATGGACTGGAATTTATAAAGGAAGAACATGTGGTGAGAATGTGCGTCACACAATCTTCAGACATCTGTCAGCTGCTTTATTCATAAATAATGTCTGACGTCACAGAGTTAAAGATTCTCAGTAAAAAGTATGGGGACACTTGGCGTTTCTCACATTTTAATTTGTTTACACCATTTCAAATACAAAAAAAAATAAAAAAATAAAAATTTCCTTAGACTCAAACTGAAAACAAATCTCTACAACTTGATATAAAATAATTAAAAATATAAAAGCCAAGATGATGGGCTGCATAAGAAATGAAACGCTTTGGTATAATAATCAGTTTTATTGCCAGTTTTCTTCAGACACGTCAGGGGATGATACATGAACATTTCCAAGTCACTGAATATGTCTTGAATTTACATCAGTTATGAAGAAATACAAACAGTGTGACACTATGTGGTCAATCTGTGTGGAGCAGACAGTTCACAGAATCTGAAGAAGAGTGAGGAAAGCCACCAAGACACCCAGACAACCCAGAAGAAGTTCCAGGCTTCTGTGGCTGTGACTGGAGACATTCTGCATTTTGTATCAGCAGTTATCCAGCTTCATGTATGACGTGCTACAGACGAGCATTTTCTTCACAAGAAGACCTGAAAGTTCAGCTCCAAATCTGCAGAAGGTCCATTTGAGATATGAGCCTAGATTTGATCTGTTCTGGTGAAAGAACATCCTATATTGAGAAGCCTGATTTATCTTTTGTTTTTGAAATGGCATAAACAAATTAAATGTGTTTATTACCAAGTGTTCAGATACTTTTGGAGGACACTGTATCTACTGGCTCAGTCAGTGCGATAAAGGTCCTCAGCCTGCTGATTATTAGTTTGTTTGTTGATTTTAGGTGCAGCCCCTCCCATGACACAGATGACCTCACTTTGAGTGACAGCTTTTACATGCAGACGACTTTTTGAGGGGGTGTGTCTTCATCTATTCATGGAAACAGCTGTGAGTGGACAGCAGGCTCGTGCACATACGTGCACCTCCACGCTGAGTGATGTGAAGCTGCTGCCTTGCTCAGTGGCATTTTACCTCACATGTACAGTAGTGTTCAGAATAATAGTAGTGCTATGTGACTAAAAAGATGAATCCAGGTTTTGAGTATATTTCTTATTGTTACATGGGAAACAAGGTACCAGTAGATTCAGTAGATTCTCACAAATCCAACAAGACCAAGCATTCATGATATGCACACTCTTAAGGCTATGAAATTGGGCTATTAGTAAAAAAAAAAAAAAAAGTAGAAAAGGGGGTGTTCACAATAATAGTAGCATCTGCTGTTGACGCTACAGACTCAAAACTATTATGTTCAAACTGCTTTTTTTAATCAATCCTGTGAATCACTAAACTAGTATTTAGTTGTATAACCACAGTTTTTCATGATTTCTTCACATCTGCGAGGCATTAATTTTGTTGGTTTGGAACCAAGATTTTGCTGGTTTACTAGTGTGCTTGGGGTCATTGTCTTGTTGAAACACCCATTTCAAGGGCATGTCCTCTTCAGCATAAGGCAACATGACCTCTTCAAGTATTCTGACATATCCAAACTGATCCATGATACCTGGTATGTGATATATAGGCCCAACACCATAGTAGGAGAAACATGCCCATATCATGATGCTTGCACCACCATGCTTCACTGTCTTCACTGTGAACTGTGGCTTGAATTCAGAGTTTGGGGGTCGTCTCACAAACTGTCTGCGGCCCTTGGACCCAAAAAGAACTATTTTACTCTCATCAGTCCACAAAATATTCCTCCATTTCTCTTTAGGCCAGTTGATGTGTTCTTTGACAAATTGTAACCTCTTCTGCACATGTCTTTTATTTAACAGAGGGACTTTGTGGGGGATTCTTGCACATAAATTAGCTTCACACAGGCGTCTTCTAACTGTCACAGCACTTACAGGTAACTCCAGACTGTCTTTGATCATCCTGGAGCTGATCAATGGGTGAGCCTTTGCCATTCTGGTTATTCTTCTATCCAATTTGATGGTTGTTTTCTGTTTTCTTCTACGCGTCTCTGTTTTTTGTCCATTTTAAAGCATTTGAGATCATTGTAGATGAACAGCCTATAATTTTTGCACCTGCGTATAAGTTTTCCCCTCTCCAATTTTTTAATCAAACTATGCTGTTCTTCTGAACAATGTCTTGAACGTCCCATTTTCCTCAGGCTTTCAAAGAGAAAAGCATGTTCAACAGGTGCTGGCTTCATCCTTAAATAGGGGACACCTGATTCACACCTGTTTGTTCCACAAAACTGACAAACTCACTGACTGAATGCCACACTTGTGAACACCCCCTTTTCTACTTTTTTACTCTACTGAATCTACTGGTACCTTGTTTCCCATGTAACAATAAGAAATATACTCAAAATTTGGATTAATCTTTTTAGTCACATAGCACTACTATTATTCTGAACACTACTGTACCACTGGAGGCAGGAAACCCAAATCAACCAGGACCTTCCTGTGACCTTTGACATTCTCACATTCTCATTGTCACCTTTGCCCCTGATAACTGTCCTTTGCCCCCAAGCATGTTTGTGTTCCTTTGATTCTGTAATCAGGATGTAACGAATCAGTCTGTGACCTCATCTGGTCTGGACTTTGACCTCAGACCCTGAATGTCTTCAGGAAGAATGAATTTGTTGGTTTTCTTCAGATGAACCACATTTTCATCATATATTAATGGTTATATCAGGGCGATTTGGGCAGCGCACTGCCAAACGTCTGATTCTGCCGCTGTTCCAGTGGTTATATGTTCTTAACCCTTTGACCTGTCTCTGAATGTCCTGTTCAGGTTCCACTCACTCTGAGGTCATTTCAGTCTGGTTGAAAATCTAACCACAACATCTCACAGACTCTTATGTCAAATCAGTATTTTTCATCAAACGGATCTTTCAGTGTGACCTGCGTGTGTTCCGGTTGTGAGCAGCACGCTACGTCATACATCACCGTGAACAACACAGCTTCTGAGACACTCGGAGCCTTGGACTCTGAGCTTAATAAGTGGATTTAAGTGGTGGCCGGGGGTTGGGGGGCCACTCTGCTGGACATGTGTGTTACCGCCATGCAAACCGTTTGTTATTATTTATTTTATTATGTTATGATGGCTCACAAAATAAGATGTTAATTTACATTAAATAATTTGCTATTCCGAAGTTCTGGTTCAGGGCACAATGTAAACACACCATGTGAAGTTTGGACAAGAAGACAGCATTGGGGCATGGCAGAAGTCCATCACAGGTGCTACACCTCCTCTAGAAAACTCTCTCAACTTGGGAGAACGTGTCATCATCATAATCGCCTGCAAACTTGCTGGATCCATCTACGTCCTCACTGGCCATTGTTTACATGGCTTTGACACACCAGAACTCTGCTAGTGCCCCGGTGCATTTTGGGAAGCACAGGGGGATTATGGGAAATTTTAAAGTACCGAATTACAGCACCTAAAACATGTCCAGTTTTTAAAATCACGATTAATCGCACTTTGCTCTGTTTTGTTTCGACATCACTGACTTGCTCTGTAGATAAAGCGTTTTTAAGAGTAATAATGTCGGTTAGATGTCGGTGCCTTTGGACGCTTTTAAGCTCAGTTTAAACAACACCACCAGATCAGAAGTATTTAATTTTTTTAAATGGCAGGACGAAAATGGTGCCTTCAGCACAGCCACAAAGCAGCCACAGAGCAGTCATAGCACAGCCACAAAGCAGCCACAGCATAGTCACAGAGCAGTCAGTCACAGAGCAGCCACAACACAGCCACAGAGCAGCCACAGAGCAGTCATAGCACAGCCACAAAGCAGCCACAGAGCAGTCATAGCACAGCCACAAAGCAGCCACAGCATAGTCACAGAGCAGTCAGTCACAGAGCAGCCACAACACAGCCACAGAGCAGCCACAGAGCAGTCATAGCACAGCCACAAAGCAGCCACAGAGCAGTCATAGCACAGCCACAAAGCAGCCACAGAGCAGTCATAGCACAGCCACAAAGCAGCCACAGAGCAGTCACAGCACAGCCACAGAGCAGTCACAGCATAGTCACAGAGCAGTCAGTCACAGAGCAGCCACAGAGCAGTCACAGCACAGCCACAAAGCAGCCACAGAGCAGTCACAGCACAGCCACAGAGCAGCCACAGCATAGTCACAGAGCAGTCAGTCACAGAGCAGCCACAGCACAGCTACAGAGCAGCCACAGCACAGTCACAGAGCAGCCACAGCACAGCCACAGAGCAGCCACAGAGCAGTCACAGCGTGGCCACAGAGCAGCCACAGCATGGCCACAGTACATGTGTTAGTTTATGTGGTCAAACAGCCTCGTTAATGTTCCCTCCTGCTGAATGAGACAGGCAAGTAAAGTAATACTTGTCATACCAAACTTAACTTTCTTTAATGACTGTCATTCTTTTATCTCAAATATGGAAGTTTGTTCATTTAAGGATTGTTAATTAGCAGCTCCAACAGGCGTAAAACAGGTCAAAAATGTTAGATTGATGATGCTTTTGATCGAGATTTTAATGTTCAATGGACAGATTTAAAAATTAAATGATCTTGGAGCCAGTGAGGTAATTATTAAAGGGGCGTACACATGTAGTCACATCCCTTGTGATGCGAAGCAAGGCGGGGGTGTTGCTCTTATTTATAAATCTAGGTTTAGCTTATTAGCTGTTGGGGGTCACAAATATAACTCATTTGAGCATCTGATTCTGCCCATGATGCTACACATTGCCAAGGTCAGAAGAATAAAAATCAGTCGTATTACTTTGTCACTGTATATAGGCCTCCTGGCCCATATTCTGAAATCTTAGATGAATTTGGTGCGTTCATCTCTAACTTGTCAACTAGTGCAGATAATATTCTGATCATTGGTTACTTTAACATTCATATAAATAAGCCTTCTGATCCCCTCTGCAAATCATTTATGGAAATTGTGGATGCATTAGGATTTCGGAAATGCATTCGGGACTCGACGCACATTATTGGAAATACCCTGGATTTGGTTCTCGCACGTGGTATTACTGTCACAAATATTGACATCATGCCTCTTACATCAGTGGTCTCTGATCACTCACTTATTAAGTTTACAGTTTCACTGCCGTGTTTGGTGGAACAACAACCTTATATATCACTACAGCGATGCATCAACTCCTCAACTAAGACTGAACTCAAAGCTAGACTGCCTGATGTCTTAGCTTCACATTTGGCAAATACCCAATCAGTAGACAGACTTGTGGGTAGTTTAAACTCAGTGCTCAAAACAACAATCGACATGATTGCACCACCTGTGTTAAAACCACGCCTTCCCCAAAACACAGTCACGTTGGTTCAGTGATTACTTGCATGACCTCAAGCATAAGGCTAGAGGTCTAGAATGGAAATGGTGTCATTCAAAATTAGAAGTATTCCACCTTGCGTGGTGTGATGCTATCTTAGACTATAATCATGCATTATTGGCTACAAAGTGGACTTATTACTCTGATTTGATCATCAAAAACAAGCATAACTCAAAGTTCTTGTTCCACACGGTGGCAACACTTATTCATGGACAACCAGCTGTAGTTCGCTCTCCTTTTACAGCACAAGATTTCCTGGATTACTTTGAGAAGAAAATAGAAGACATTAGGATAAACATATCCCAGCATGCCTTAACCCAGCCACTACACCCTGCTGTTGTGGTGGGCGCCACTACTGAGGTATTACCTAGATTTACAGAATTTGACAGTATCTCACTAGGCATACTGACAAAACTCTTGACATCAACAAAAAGCACAACCTGTTTATTTGATTCCATACCAAGAAAACTGTTTAAGGACCTGTGGCCCACTCTTGGACCGATTGTGTTTTGATCCTACGTTGTCCTTTGACCTCCACATTAGAAATATTACTAGGACTGCTTTCTTCCACCTGTGAAATATAGTGAAGATTCGTCCCATCCTGTCTATGGCTGATGCTGAGACCCTGATTCTTGCATTTATCTCTTCTAGATTGGACTACTGCAATGTTCTATTTTTTGGTTTACCACAGTCCAGCATTAGGGCTCTCCAATTGGTTCAAAATGCTGCAGCCAGACTTTTGACATGAAGCAGAAAGTTTGACCACATTACACCAGTTCTGGCATCCCTTCACTGGCTTCCAGTCTCTCTGAGATTGGATTTTAAAGTATTATTATTGGCCTATAAAATTGTTCACGGACTGGCACCCCCCCCAACCTGGCTGGCCTGGTTGAGCCTTATGTACCGGCTCAGGTCCTGTGTTCATAGGGTGCAGGCCTATTGTGTGTCCCTCGGGTGAAGAAAATGTCAGTAGGTTACAGAGCCTTCTTTCACCACGCCCCAGCTCTGTGGAACGATCTGCCTGCAGAGATCCGACAGTCGGACTCTGTGGAGACTTTTAAGGCCAGACTGAAGACACACTTTTTTCCCCTGTTTTATCATTAGTATTTTATACGATTGTGTGTCTTCTTTTATTCTTTTTATTTTATTCGTTTTACTTATTTATATTTAAATTTTTTTATTGTGTTTTTAATCTTAATTCTTTTTATTCTGCCTTTTAAATGATGTTTGTGAAGCGCCTTGAGGTGACTCGTCATGATTTGGTGCTATATAAATTAATAAATTTGATTTGATTTGAGTGGAGGTTTTATGTGTCTGAACGGAAAGTCGGAGATTATGTCTTTCTGAGCGCAATATTTGAGGTTATGTATGTCTGAGTGTGAGAGTCGAGGTTTTGTGTGTCTGTGTGCAAGGGTGGAGGATATGTCTGTCTGAGCACAAGGGTAAAGGCTCTATATGTCTGAGTGGATGTTATGTCTGTCTGAGGATGTGTTTGTCTGAGTTTGAGGGCAGCGGTTATGTTTGTCTGAGATTAAGTGGAGGTTTTGCATGTCCGAGCGTGAGTGGAGATTTAGTGTGTTTGAGTGTAGTGGTTATGTCTGTCTGACCATGAGTGTGAAGGTTATGTGTGTCTGAGTGGAAGGGCGGGTGTTATGTCTGTGTGAGCATGAGAGTGGAGGTTATGTTTGTCTGAGCTTGAGGGCAGTCTGTCTGAGCACAAACATGGAGGTTATGTCTGTGTGAGCTTGAGAGTGGAGGTTATGTTTGTCTGAATAGTTCGGTGGAGGAGCAGTGGGACGAGAACCTACAACCTTTAATGGTGCAAACCACGGTGCTCAAATCTGGATCATCAGTATGGAGCTAAATCCAGGACAAAAGTTTTGTAATCTGAAAATAAAAAAAGATTGAAAAGATAAATTTTGAAACTGAAAATTCAATGTTTGTTCTTGAATTTTATAATCATTTAAAAAGTATTATCAAAATAAAAATGTGTAAGATCTATATTTTTCAGTTTAAATATATTTTTGATTCAGCTCTGTAATTATTTTGATCAAATAATTTATTTTCATTCATATTTCTTTTTTTCACATTCAGATCTTTTTTTCACTTTCAAATCTTATTTTTTCATTTCAAACTTTTGGCCCCGTTCTGGTGTGGGAGGGCGTGGCTTCAGTTGAGAGGGGTGTGGAATTGTGAGTGACAGCAGAGCAATCAGTCCTCACATGATGTTGCTTTCAGGAAACGTGGGTCCTTTGATAGATAATGACTCTGCTCCCGTCTCCATCATTTATTTACTACGCGGCTGGCGCGTGAAAGAAAACAGAGAGAATGAAAGTTTATTACGAGGTTTTAAACCTTCAAGATAAAGCTGTTTATTGTGATCGATGTGTAACAGTTGGTTCAGTGGATCCGTATGTTGTACCGGATAGTGAATTAATTATGATGTAACAAAGTGGCAGTTTCACAGCGTAAACTTAATATGACCAGAACCAAGCAGACCGCCTGTAAATCCAAAGCCGGAAGAGCGCTCAGGCTACCGGTGGTGTGAAGAAGCCTCACCGTTACAGGCCCGGCACTGAGGCGCTGAGAGAGATCCGCCACTACTAGAAATCCACCTGCTGATCCACAAGCTGCCGAGCAGATCAGCCTCACCGGCCTCCTGCAGAGCATCACAGCGGAGCTCTGAAAGCGGAGGTCGGTCTTGAAGTCCTGAGCGATTTCTCTCACCAGGCGCTAGAAGGGCAGCTTGTGGATCAGCAGCTTGGTGGATTTCTGGTAGCGGCGGCTCTCTCTCAGTGCCTCAGTGCCGGGCCTGTAACGGTGAGGCTTCTTCACACCGCCGGCAGTCTGAGCGCTCTAGCGGGCGGCTTTGGATTTGGATTTACAGGCGGTCTGCTTGGTTCTGGTCATATTAAAGCTTCCTTCAGATCTGCTGAGCCTGGTCTCTCTGTGTGTCACTTAGAAAACTCGTAACACTTCACTGCTTGATGCACAATAACTGCTGGCAGCCTGTAAAATGAGCGACCTGCCTCATTTTTATGCAGCGATGCTGCGCTGCATTCACGGTCTTGTGTGGATTTGGGACACATTGGTTTTTTAGGTATAGGTGTTAAACTTTACAATCTTGCATATTTTCCAGTTTTTAAACATCAGAAATGATCAAGAGTGGTCTAGAATTACTTGTAATAGACATCTTTGTCCTTAGCATCACTTAGACAACACAATGGAGAGAAAGTGTTGAGTCATTATCTATCAAAGGACCCACGTTTCCTGAAAGCAACATCATGTGAGGACTGATTGCTCTGCTGTCACTCACAATTCTACACCCCCCTCAATCGAAGCCACGCCCTCCCACACCAGAACGGGGCCAAAAGTTTGAAACTGAAAAAATAAGATCTAAAAGTGGAAAAAAGATCTGAAGGTGAAAAAAGAAATATGAATGAAAATAAATTATTTGATCAAAAAATTACAGAGCTGAATCAAAAATATATTTAAACTGAAAAATATAGATCTTATGCTTATTTTTATTTTGATAATACTTTTTAAATGATCATAAAATTCAAGAACAAACATTGAAATTTCAGTTTCAAAATGTATTTTTTAAATCTTTTTTTTATTTTCAGATTACAAAAGTTTTGGCCTGGATTTAGCTCCATACATCAGGAGCATTTAACAAAATTATTTGATAAAACAAAGATCATAAGTTCATGACCATAATGATAAATCTGTCTCTCTTTGTGTATGTGTGTGTGTGTGTGTGTGTGTGTGTGTGCGTGTGTGCGTGCGTGCGTGCGTGCGTATGTGCGTGCATGTGTGCAGACCTGCATCAGGATTCTCCAGCTGACAGGAAGAACAAGAAGACGACTGCGACCTCAGAGAGTGAGTTTCCAAAATATGCAACGTCCTCGTTCCTTTTGTCCAAATAAGGAGGTGCATGCTGGGATGCCTTCTTCTCACTGTGCACGCTCACATGCCCAGCGTTGAGGCTGTCTGTCTGTGTGTCTGTGTGTGTGGGTGGATGGACCTTCAGCTGTCTTCCTCTAGGAGACACTGTGTGCACCCGCTGCTGGTTTGGGGAAATAAATCAGTTCTGCACATTTGAGGTCAAGGTAATTTCCTGACACATGCATGCGTGGGGTCACGGTGGCTCTGCATGTTGATTTGGCACAATTTTTCTCCTGGATGCCCCTCCTTCTGTCACTCTTTCTTGTGGAGGCAGCACCCCACGTGCACAGATGTTCAGGCAGCTGCCGCTGCACTTTATACTTTGTGCTGTTAGCGACATCGTTGTGACTGCATGTATACAAACATGTTGACCACATGTATCCACAGAGAAGACTCTGCGTCTTCCATCGCGCCTTCCTCAGTTTTGTTACTCTAATCAGCATTTCTTTCTGTGCAGCTTGACCTGTTGCAGGCCACGAGGTACATATCTGAAGCACAGGGGTCATAGGGGTCACAGGAGAAGGAGACATCATTTCTGACTGGCCAATCAGTGTCTCGTCCTTGAGCCTGTCATCTGTGCTTGATCACTCTATTCTCTTTGATCTTTGATGCATACTCACACACACACACACACACACACACACACACACACACACACACACACACACACACACTTTGCACAATTATTTTATTTTCTGTGTTCACTTTGGATGAACCCCGGTGTGACCTATGAACTTTGCGGTCATACCACCATCAGAACAGAATATCATGTGATAACGATGACATCATCAATTGCTGTGAGCCATCAATGCTGTCACCAAAACATCAGCACAGTTGACCTTTGACCTTTCACCACAGACGTAAATCTGCATCCTGATTGCCCTCAAAGTGATGACATCATCAGCCAGCATGAAGAGTAGAACATGATAATCCTTCATACAGCAGCCGCCCGTGTCCTCCAAGGTTACATGATCCATCTGATAAATCCCGGGATTAAGTGTCCAGGGTGAAACCAGACCTGCACAGAAACCCACATAGCATTCAGGCCCCATGAAGGTCAGCTCATACAGGTCAAAGTTCAGGCTGGCTGTTTGTTTCCTGCATCAGACTTCTAAAGAGGGTTCCAATCGCTGCTGGGTCATCCGAGTCCATCAGATACAGGAGCCAGATTAACCCGAGCACCAGGCCCTTCATAATTCCGCATTCTTCTCCTGCACTCTAAAGGAAATCCAGATTCCACAGACCCAGACCACAGACACAGACCTCAGACACAGACACAGACCTCAGACACAGACACAGACCTCAGACCCCAGACACAGACACAGACCTCAGACACAGACCTCAGACACAGACACAGACACAGACCTCAGACACAGACACAGACCTCAGACACAGACACAGACCTCAGACCCCAGACACAGACCTCAGACACAGACACAGACCTCAGACACAGACACAGACCTCAGACCCCAGACACAGACACAGACCTCAGACCCCAGACACAGACCTCAGACACAGACACAGACCTCAGACACAGACAAAGACCTCAGACACAGACACAGACCTCAGACACAGACACAGACCTCAGACCCCAGACACAGACACAGACCTCAGACACAGACACAGACCCCAGACACAGACACAGACCTCAGACACAGACACAGACCTCAGACACAGACACAGACCTCAGACACAGACACAGACACAGACCTCAGACCCCAGACATAGACCTCAGACACAGACACAGACCTCAGACACAGACACAGACAAAGACCTCAGACACAGACACAGACCTCAGACCCCAGACACAGACCTCAGACACAGACCTCAGACACAGACACAGACCTCAGACACAGACACAGACCCCAGACACAGACACAGACCTCAGACACAGACACAGACCTCAGACACAGACACAGACACAGACCTCAGACACAGACCTCAGACACAGACACAGACCTCAGACACAGACACAGACAAAGACCTCAGACACAGACACAGACCTCAGACACAGACACAGACCTCAGACCCCAGACACAGACACAGACCTCAGACCCCAGACACAGACCTCAGACACAGACACAGACCTCAGACACAGACAAAGACCTCAGACACAGACACAGACCTCAGACACAGACACAGACACAGACCTCAGACCCCAGACACAGACCTCAGACACAGACACAGACCTCAGACCCCAGACACAGACACAGGACACAGACACAGACCTCAGACACAGACACAGACACAGACCTCAGACCCCAGACACAGACCTCAGACACAGACACAGACCTCAGACACAGACACAGACAAAGACCTCAGACACAGACACAGACCTCAGACCCCAGACACAGACCTCAGACACAGACCTCAGACACAGACACAGACCTCAGACACCGACACAGACCCCAGACACAGACCTCAGACACAGACACAGACCTCAGACACAGACACAGACACAGACCTCAGACACAGACACAGACCTCAGACCCAGACACAGACCTCAGACACAGACACAGACCTCAGACACAGACCTCAGACCCCAGACACAGACACAGACCTCAGACACAGACACAGACCTCAGACCCCAGACACAGACACAGACCTCAGACCCCAGACACAGACCTCAGACACAGACACAGACCTCAGACCTCAGACACAGACACAAAGACCTCAGACACAGACACAGACAGAGACCTCAGACACAAACACAGACAAAGACCTCAGGCACAGACACAGACCTCAGACACAGACAAAGACCTCAGACACAGACACAGACCTCAGACACAGACCTCAGACACAGACACAGACCTCAGACACAGACACAGACCTCAGACACAGACCTCAGACACAGAGACAGACCTCAGACACAGACCTCAGACACAGACCTCAGACCCCAGACACAGACACAGACCTCAGACACAGACACAGACCCCAGACACAGACACAGACCTCAGACCCCAGACACAGACACAGACCTCAGACACAGACACAGACACAGACAAAGACCTCAGACACAGACACAGACCTCAGACACAGACACAGACACAGACAAAGACCTCGACACAGACACAGACCTCAGACACAGACACAGACACAGACAAAGACCTCAGACACAGACACAGACCTCAGACACAGACCTCAGACACAGAGACAGACCTCAGACACAGACACAGACCTCAGACACAGACCTCAGACCCCAGACACAGACACAGACCTCAGACACAGACACAGACCTCAGACAGACACAGACCTCACACACAGACCTCAGACACATACACAGACCTCAGACACAGACACAGACCTCAGACACAGACACAGACAAAGACCTCAGACACAGACACAGACAAAGACCTCAGACACAGACCTCAGACACAGACCTCTTACACAGACACAGACCTCATACACAGACCCAGACATCAGAAACAGACCACAGACCCAGACCTCATACACAGACCACATACACAGACATAGACCCAGACACAGACACAGACCTCAGACACAGAGACAGACCTCAGACACAGACACAGACACAGACCTCAGACACAGACCCCAGACCCCAGACACAGACACAGACACAGACCTCAGACACAGACACAGACCTCAGACAGACACAGACCTCACACACAGACCTCAGACACATACACAGACCTCAGACACAGACACAGACCTCAGACACAGACAGAGACCTCAGACACAGACACAGACCTCAGACACAGACCTCAGACACAGACACAGACCTCAGACACAGACCTCTTACACAGACACAGACCTCCTACACAGACCTCATACACAGACCCAGACATCAGAAACAGACCACAGACCCAGACCTCATACACAGACCACATACACAGACATAGACCCAGACATCAGACACAGACCACAGACCCAGACCTCATACACAGACACAGACCTCAGACAGACACAGACCTCACACACGACCTCAGACACAGACACAGACAAAACCTCAGACACAGACACAGACAAAGACCTCAGACACAGACACAGACCTCAGACACAGACCTCAGACACAGACACAGACCTCAGACACAGAGACAGACCTCAGACACAGACACAGACCTCAGACACAGACCTCAGACCCCAGACACAGACACAGACCTCAGACACAGACACAGACCTCAGACACAGACACAGTCCTCAGACACAGACACAGACACAGACCTCAGACCTCAGACACAGACCTCAGACACAGACCTCAGGCACAGACATAGACACAGACCTCAGACACAGACAAAGACCTCAGACACAGACACAGACCTCAGACACAGACCTCAGACACAGACACAGACCCAGACCTCTTACACAGACACAGACCTCATACACAGACCCAGACCTCAGACACATACACAGACCTCAGACACAGACACAGACCTCAGACACAGACACAGACAAAGACCTCAGACACAGACACAGACAAAGACCTCAGACACAGACACAGACCTCAGACACAGACACAGACCTCAGACACAGACCTCAGACCCCAGACACAGACCTCAGACCTCAGACCCCAGACACAAACACAGACCTCAGACACAGACCTCAGACACAGACACAGACCTCAGACACAGACATAGACACAGACCTCAGACACAGACAAAGACCTCAGACACAGACACAGACCTCAGACCCAGACCTCTTACACAGACACAGACACAGACCTCATACACAGACCCAGACATCAGACACAGACCACAGACCCAGACCTCATACACAGACATAGACCCAGACATCAGACCACAGACCCAGACTTCAGACGCAGACCACAGACCCAGACCTCATACACAGACCCAGACCTCAGACGCAGACCACAGACCCAGACCTCATACACAGACCCAGACCTTATACACAGATCCAGACCACAGACACAGGCCTCAGACACAGACCCAGACCGCATACACAGACTCCATACACAGACCCAGACCTCATACCCAGACACAGACCCAGACTTCAGACGCAGACCACAAACCCAGACCTCATACATAGACACAGACCTCAGACACAGACCCCAGACATAGACCCAAACCTCAGACCCAGACCTCAGATACAGAGCCAGACCTTGTACCCAGACCCAGACCTCATACACAGACACAGACCCAGACCTCATACACAGACCCAGACATCAGACACAGACCACAGACCCAAACCTCATACACAGACACAGACCTCATACACAGACCCAGACATCAGACACAGACCACAGACCCAGACCTCATACACAGATCCAGACCACAGACACAGACCTCAGACACAGACCCAGACCGCATACACAGACCTCATACACAGACCCAGACCTCATACCCAGACACAGACCCAGACATCAGATGCAGACCACAGACCCAGACCTCATACACAGACCCAGACCTCAGACGCAGACCACAGACCCAGACCTCATACACAGACCCAGACCTCATACACAGATCCAGACCACAGACACAGACTGCATACACAGACCCCATACACAGACCCAGACCTCATACCCAGACACAGACCCAGACTTCAGACGCAGACCACAGACCCAGACCTCATACATAGACACAGACCTCAGACACAGACCCCAGACACAGACCCAAACCTCAGACCCAGACCTCAGATACAGAGCCAGACCTTGTACACAGACCCAGACCTCATACACCGACCCAGACCTCATACACAGACACAGACCCAGACCTCATACACAGACCCAGACATCAGACACAGACCACAGACCCAAACCTCATACACAGACCCAGACCTCATACCCAGACACAGACCCAGACTTCAGACGCAGACCACAAACCCAGACCTCATACATAGACACAGACCTCAGACACAGACCCCAGACATAGACCCAAACCTCAGACCCAGACCTCAGATACAGAGCCAGACCTTGTACCCAGACCCAGACCTCATACACAGACACAGACCCAGACCTCATACACAGACCCAGACATCAGACACAGACCACAGACCCAGACCTCATACACAGATCCAGACCACAGACACAGACCTCAGACACAGACCCAGACCGCATACACAGACCTCATACACAGACCCAGACCTCATACCCAGACACAGACCCAGACATCAGATGCAGACCACAGACCCAGACCTCATACACAGACCCAGACCTCAGACGCAGACCACAGACCCAGACCTCATACACAGACCCAGACCTCATACACAGATCCAGACCACAGACACAGACTGCATACACAGACCCCATACACAGACCCAGACCTCATACCCAGACACAGACCCAGACTTCAGACGCAGACCACAGACCCAGACCTCATACATAGACACAGACCTCAGACACAGACCCCAGACACAGACCCAAACCTCAGACCCAGACCTCAGATACAGAGCCAGACCTTGTACACAGACCCAGACCTCATACACCGACCCAGACCTCATACACAGACACAGACCCAGACCTCATACACAGACCCAGACATCAGACACAGACCACAGACCCAAACCTCATACACAGACACAGACCTCATACACAGACCCAGACCCAGACATCAGACACAGACCCAGACCTCATACACAGATCCAGACCACAGACACAGACCTCAGACACAGACCCAGACCGCATACACAGACCTCGCACACAGACCCAGACCTCATACCCAGACACAGACCCAGACTTCAGATGCAGACCACAGACCCAGACCTCATATACAGACCAAGACCTCATACACAGATCCAGACCACAGACACAGACCACATACACAGACCCCATACACAGACCCAGACCTCATACCCAGACACAGACCCAGACTTCAGACGCAGACCACAGACCCAGACCTCATACATAGACACAGACCTCAGACACAGACCCCAGACACAGACCCAAACCTCAGACCCAGACCTCCAACACAGACTCAAACCTCAGACACAGACCTCAGACACAGACTTCAGACCCAGACCTGAGACCCTGCTGCTTCCTGTCTTATTGTCTGGTTGTCAGACTTGGACTCTAACCAGTGACCTCAGGTGAGGACTGGATGTCTTTGGTCCCAGGTCTCTGTGGAGGATCTTTGGATCCTGCTGGAATAACTTTGTGTCCAATGAAGAGTTACTTAGTGAGACACAGATGAGAAGGATCACTGACACTGTGAGGAAACATCAGACACCACATTTAGTCCATGTGGTGAGTTTCTCTGGACGTGATCCAGGACACAGGTGTCTCAGTGTGGAGGACCTCAGAGACTGGAGAAAGACAAGGACACTTCAGAGACATGAGGATGAACCAGGTGTCTGCCTGAGTGGTTGCCATCCGGGACGTGGGGTGGTTCTGTAGCGTGGTGGATGTGCACACTCCCTGACCTGTCAGAATAAATCCAGCTTCATGGATCCTCAGAAATGGTTTTAGAAAACTCCAACCATGGTCACAAGGCTCATCGTTCTCAGGAGACTCTGTCTGCGTTCTACAAAATCTCTAAAAACACTCCTAAGCGGCCTCACTGAGGTCTTGCTTGTAACCATGGTAACCATTGACATGTTTGATTCCACCAGGTGAAGCCCGGATAAAGAAACCCACCGCGAAGACTCCTCCAAAACAAGGTGAGACACCCAGAGCTGGTCTCTGAAACCATGTGATCATGTTGATGTCATAAACACCCCTCCCCTTCCCAACAAACAAACAGAAACTCATCACCCAACATGTTCATGTCTGTTGCTTGTCTTCACACTTAACGCTGGCTGTTAGCACTTTTCTACTCTAACAGTAAGAAATCTGAGCGAGAACTCACAATTTCTCCTCATTATTTATAGCCTGCTAACATTAGCCTGGGCACCAGCATTAACGTATTTCAGTTTGTCCCAGGGTAGCCTCCTAACATTAGCTTGGGCACCATCATTAACTTATCCCAGTTTGTCCCAGATTAGCCTGCTAACATTAGCCTGGGCACCAGCATTAACTTATCTCAGTTTATCCCAGGTTAGCATGTTAACATTAGCCTGGGCACCAGCATTAACTTATCTCAGTTTATCCCAAGTTAGCCTGCTAACATTAGCCTGGGCATCAGCATTAACTTATCTCAGTTTATCCAAGGTTAGCCTCCTAACATTAGCCTGGGCACCAGCATGAACTTATCTCAGCTTATCCCAGGTTAGCATGCTAACATTAGCCTCGGCACCAACATTAACTTATCTCAGTTTGTCCCAGCTTAGCCTACTAACATTAGCCTCGGCACCAGCGTTAACTTATCTCAGTTTATCCCAGGTTAGCATGCTAACATTAGCCTGGTCACCAACATTAACTTATCTCTGTTTATCCCATGTTAGCATGCTAAAATTAGCCTTAGCACCAACATTAACTTATCTCAGTTTATCCCAGGTTAGCATGCTAACATTAGCCGGGGCACCAACATTAACTTATCTCAGTTTGTCCCAGCTTAGCCTGCTAACATTAGCCGGGGCACCAACATTAACTTATCTCAGTTTGTCCCAGCTTAGCCTGCTAACATTAGCCTGGTCACCAACATTAACTTATCTCAGTTTATCCCAGGTTAGCATGCTAAAATTAGCCTGGGCACCAGCATGAACTTATCTCAGTTTATCCCAGGTTCGCTTGCTAACATTAGCCTCGGCACCAGTATTAACTTATCTCAGTTTTTCCCAGGTTAGCATGCTAACATTAGCCTTGGCACCAACATTAACTTATCTCAGTTTGTCCCATCTTAACCTGCTAACATTTGCCTGGGCACCAGCATGAACTTATCTCAGTTTATCCCAGGTTAGCATGCTAACATTAGCCCTGGGCACCAGCATGAACTTATCCCAGTTTGTCCCAGGTTAGCATGCTAACATTAGCCTGGGCACCAGCATTAACTTATCTCAGTTTATCCCAGGTTAGCATGTTAACATTAGCCTGGGCACCGGTGTTAGCTTATCTCAATTTGTCCCAGCTTAGCCTGCTAACATTATCCTGGGCACCAGCATTAACCTATCTCAGTTTGTCTCGGGTTAACCTCCTAACATTAGCCTGGGCACCAACATTAACTTATTTCAGTTTGTCCCAGCATAGCCTGCTAACATTAGCCTCGGAGCCCGGGTTAACTTATCTCAGTTTGTCCCAGGTTAGCATGTTAACATTAGCCTGGGCACCAGCGCTAGCTTATCTCAGTTTGCCCCAGGTTAGCCTCCTAACATTAGCCTGGGCACCAGCATTAACTTATCTCAGTTGTCCTAGGTTAGCCTCCTAACATTAGCGTGGGCACCAGCATTATCTCAGTTTATCCCAAGTTAGTCTGCTAACATTAGCTTGTGCATCAGCATTAACTTATCTCAGTTTATCCAAGGTTACCCTCCTAACATTACCCTGGGCACCAGCATGAACTTATCTCAGCTTATCCCAGGTTAGCATGCTAACATTAGCCTGGGCACCAACATTAACTTATCTCAGTTTGCCCCAGCTTAGCCTGCTAACATTATCCTCGGCACTAACGGTAACTTATCTCAGTTTATCCCAGGTTAGCATTCTAACATTAGCCTGGGCACCAGCACTAGCTTATCTCAGTTTGCCCCAGGTTAGCTTCCTAACATTAGCCTGGGCACCAGCATTAACTTATCTCAATTTGTCCTAGGTTAGCCTGCTAACATTAGCGTGGGCACCAGTGTTAACTTATCTCAGTTTATCCCAGGTTAGCCTGATAACATTAGCCTGGATGCCAGCATTATCTCAGTTTATCCCAGGTTAGCATGCTAACATTAGCTTGGGCACCAGCATTAGCTTCTTGCTGCTCTGCATAATGTCTGAATTGGTTCATTTCTGGAAGCGAGAACGGACCACATTGGAATTGCAATACTGTCCAAGATTTCTAAGCATTGCACAATTTCTGAAAGGGCCACATGCAGTTTCAGAAGTTGGACCGTATTAAATGTGCTGTTTAAATGGTGTAGAGCAGCTGTTTCTGCATTTCAGAGAAAATAAACCGTAAATGCACCCATTTAGGAGAATGTTGCTCGGAATGTTGCTCGGCAGCTGAGACATCAGGTTTGAGTCTTGTTTCAGTTCCAAGACGTTTTAGCCAGTTTTGAAAACAACCAAACTTCCAGAATGGTCAGACATTGGGAGTATTTTAAAGTTTTGGACTATTTTTACTCACCATCAAATCTGGCCATTGGGTATTGCAAAGACATTGCATCTGTCTGTCTGTCTGTCTGTCCATCCGTTCGTCTGTGTGTCTGTCTGTCCATCCGTCCATCCGTTCGTCTGTCTGTCTTTCTGTCTGTCTGTTTGACCATCTGTCTCTCTGTCTTTCTGTCTGTCCATCTGTCTGTCCATCCGTCCATCTGTCAGCCCATCTGTCTCTCTCTCTGTCTGTGCTCAGTTTAAGTCCAGTCCTGTTACTGCCACAGTCTTCAAATTCACAGAGAACATTCTTGGGATACACACCTTGGACAAGTTCAAAGATGGTGTCAATCAATCAACTTTTTTTTTATATAGGGCCAAATCACAACAAACAGTTGCCCCAAGGCGCTCCATATTGTAAGGCAAGGCCATACAATAATTATGTAAAACCCCAACGGTCAAAACGACCCCCTGTGAGCAAGCACTTGGCCACAGTGGGAAGGAAAAACTCCCTTTTAACAGGAAGAAACCTCCAGCAGAACCAGGCTCAGGGAGGGGCAGTCTTCTGCTGGGACTGGTTGGGGCTGAGGGAGAGAACCAGGAAAAAGACATGCTGTGGAGGGGAGCAGAGATCAATCACTAATGATTAAATGCAGAGTGGTGCATACAGAGCAAAAAGAGAAAGAAACAGTGCATCATGGGAACCCCCCAGCAGTCTAAGTCTATAGCAGCATAACTAAGGGATGGTTCAGGGTCACCTGATCCAGCCCTAACTATAAGCTTTAGCAAAAAGGAAAGTTTTAAGCCTAATCTTAAAAGTAGAGAGGGTGTCTGTCTCCCTGATCTGAATTGGGAGCTGGTTCCACAGGAGAGGAGCCTGAAAGCTGAAGGCTCTGCCTCCCATTCTACTCTTACAAACCCTAGGAACTACAAGTAAGCCTACAGTCTGAGAGCGAAGCGCTCTATTGGGGTGATATGGTACTACTGAGGTCCCTAAGATAAGATGGGACCTGATTATTCAAAACCTTATAAGTAAGAAGAAGAATTTTAAATTCTATTCTAGAATTAACAGGAAGCCAATGAAGAGAGGCCAATATGGGTGAGATATGCTCTCTCCTTCTAGTCCCTGTCAGTACTCTAGCTGCAGCATTTTGAATTAACTGAAGGCTTTTCAGGGAACTTTTAGGACAACCTGATAATAATGAATTACAATAGTCCAGCCTAGAGGAAATAAATGCATGAATTAGTTTTTCAGCATCACTCTGAGACAAGACCTTTCTGATTTTAGAGATATTGCGTAAATGCAAAAAAGCAGTCCTACATATTTGTTTAATATGCGCTTTGAATGACATATCCTGATCAAAAATGACTCCAAGATTTCTCACAGTATTACTAGAGGTCAGGGTAATGCCATCCAGAGTAAGGATCTGGTTAGACACCATGTTTCTAAGATTTGTGGGGCCAAGTACAATAACTTCAGTTTTATCTGAGTTTAAAAGCAGGAAATTAGAGGTCATCCATGTCTTTATGTCTGTAAGACAATCCTGCAGTTTAGCTAATTGGTGTGTGTCCTCTGGCTTTATGGATAGATAAAGCTGGGTATCATCTGCGTAACAATGAAAATTTAAGCAATACCGTCTAATAATACTGCCTAAGGGAAGCATGTATAAAGTGAATAAAATTGGTCCTAGCACAGAACCTTGTGGAACTCCATAATTAACTTTAGTCTGTGAAGAAGATTCCCCATTTACATGAACAAACTGTAATCTATTAGACAAATATGATTCAAACCACCGCAGCGCAGTGCCTTTAATACCTATGGCATGCTCTGATCTCTGTAATAAAATTTTATGGTCAACAGTATCAAAAGCAGCACTGAGGTCCAACAGAACAAGCACAGAGATGAGTCCACTGTCCGAAGCCATAAGAAGATCATTTGTAACCTTCACTAATGCTGTTTCTGTACTATGATGAATTCTAAAACCTGACTGAAACTCTTCAAATAGACCATTCCTCTGCAGATGATCAGTTAGCTGTTTTACAACTACCCTTTCAAGAATTTTTGAGAGAAAAGGAAGGTTGGAGATTGGCCTATAATTAGCTAAGATAGCTGGGTCAAGTGATGGCTTTTTAAGTAATGGTTTAATTACTGCCACCTTAAAGGCCTGTGGTACATAACCAACTAACAAAGATAGATTGATCATATTTAAGATTGAAGCATTAAATAATGGTAGGACTTCCTTGAGCAGCCTGGCAGGAATGGGGTCTAATAAACATGTTGATGGTTTGGATGAAGTAACTAATGAAAATAACTCAGACAGAACAATCGGAGAGAAAGAGTCTAACCAAATACCGGCATCACCTCTAAAATCAGAAAGGTCTTGTCTCAGAGTGATGCTGAAAAACTAATTCATGCATTTATTTCCTCTAGGCTGGACTATTGTAATTCATTATTATCAGGTTGTCCTAAAAGTTCCCTAAAAAGCCTTCAGTTAATTCAAAATGCTGCAGCTAGAGTGCTGACGGGGACTAGAAGGAGAGAGCATATCTCACCCATATTGGCCTCTCTTCATTGGCTTCCTGTTAATTCTAGAATAGAATTTAAAATTCTTCTTCTTACTTATAAGGTTTTGAATAATCAGGTCCCATCTTATCTTAGGGACCTCGTAGTACCATATCACCCCAATAGAGCGCTTCGCTCTCAGACTGCAGGCTTACTTGTAGTTCCTAGGGTTTGTAAGAGTAGAATGGGAGGCAGAGCCTTCAGCTTTCAGGCTCCTCTCCTGTGGAACCAGCTCCCAATTCAGATCAGGGAGACAGACACCCTCTCTACTTTTAAGATTAGGCTTAAAACTTTCCTTTTTGCTAAAGCTTATAGTTAGGGCTGGATCAGGTGACCCTGAACCATCCCTTAGTTATGCTGCTATAGACGTAGACTGCTGGGGGGTTCCCATGATGCACTGTTTCTTTCTATTTTTGCTCTGTATGCACCACTCTGCATTTAATCATTAGTGATCGATCTCTGCTCCCCTCCACAGCATGTCTTTTTCCTGGTTCTCTCCCTCAGCCCCAACCAGTCCCAGCAGAAGACTGCCCCTCCCTGAGCCTGGTTCTGCTGGAGGTTTCTTCCTGTTAAAAGGGAGTTTTTCCTTCCCACTGTAGCCAAGTGCTTGCTCACAGGGGGTCGTTTTGACCGTTGGGGTTTTACATCATTATTGTATGGCCTTGCCTTACAATATAAAGCGCCTTGGGGCAACTGTTTGTTGTGATTTGGCGCTATATAAAAAAAAAATTGATTGATTGATTGATCACTGAAAGCAGCCAAAGATAACGATACATCTTTGGGATGGTTATGAGTAATTTTTTCTCTAATAGTCAAAATTTTGTTAGCAAAGAAAGTCATGAAGTCATTACTAGTTAAAGTTAATGGAATACTCAGCTCAATAGAGCTCTGACTCTTTGTCAGCCTGGCTACAGTGCTGAAAAGAAACCTGAGGTTATTCTTATTTTCTTCAATTAGTGATGAGTAGAAAGATGTCCTAGCTTTACGGAGGGCTTTTTTATAGAGCAACAAACTCTTTTTCCAGGCTAAGTGAAGATCTTCTAAATTAGTGAGACGCCATTTCCTCTCCAACTTACGGGTTATCTGCTTTAAGCTACGAGTTTGTGAGTTATACCACGGAGTCAGACACTTCTGATTTAAAGCTCTCTTTTTCAGAGGAGCTACAGCATCCAAAGTTGTCTTCAATGAGGATGTAAAACTATTGACGAGATACTCTATCTCACTTACAGAGTTTAGGTAGCTACTCTGCTCTGTGTTGGTATATGGCATTAGAGAACATAAAGAAGGAATCATATCCTTAAACCTAGTTACAGCGCTTTCTGAAAGACTTCTAGTGTAATGAAACTTATTCCCCACTGCTGGGTAGTCCATCAGAGTAAATGTAAATGTTATTAAAAAATGATCAGACAGAAGGGAGTTTTCAGGGAATACTGTTAAGTCTTCTATTTCCATACCATAAGTCAGAACAAGATCTAAGATATGATTAAAGTGGTGGGTGGACTCATTTACTTTTTGAGCAAAGCCAATAGAGTCTAATAATAGATTAAATGCAGTGTTGAGGCTGTCATTCTCAGCATCTGTGTGGATGTTAAAATCGCCCACTATAATTATCTTATCTGAGCTAAGCACTAAGTCAGACAAAAGGTCTGAAAATTCACAGAGAAACTCACAGTAACGACCAGGAGGACGATAGATAATAACAAATAAAACTGGTTTTTGAGACTTCCAATTTGGATGGACAAGACTAAGAGACAAGCTTTCAAATGAATTAAAGCTCTGTCTAGGTTTTTGATTAATTAATAAGCTGGAATGGAAGATTGCTGCTAATCCTCCGCCCCGGCCCGTGCTACGAGCATTCTGACAGTTAGTGTGACTCGGGGGTGTTGACTCATTTAAACTAACATATTCATCCTGCTGTAACCAGGTTTCTGTTAGGCAGAATAAATCAATACGTTGATCAATTATTATATCATTTACCAACAGGGACTTAGAAGAGAGAGATCTAATGTTTAATAGACCACATTTAACTGTTTTAGTCTGTGGTGCAGTTGAAGGTGCTATATTATTTTTTCTTTTTGAATTTTTATGCTTAAATAGATTTTTGCTGGTTATTGGTAGTCTGGGAGCAGGCACCGTCTCTACGGGGATGGGGTAATGAGGGGATGGCAGGGGGAGAGAAGCTGCAGAGAGGTGTATAAGACCACAGCTCTGCCTCCTGGTCCCAACCCTGGATAGTCACAGTTTGGAGGATCCAAAAAAATTGGCCAGATTTCTAGAAATGAGAGCTGCTCCCTCTAAAGTGGGATGGATGCCGTCTCTCCTAACAAGACCAGGTTTTCCCCAGAAGCTTTGCCAATTATCAATGAAGCCCACCTCATTTTTTGGACACCACTCAGACAGCCAGCAATTCAAGGAGAACATGCGGCTAAACATGTCACTCCCGGTCTGATTGGGGAGGGGCCCAGAGAAAACAACAGAGTCCGACATTGTTTTTGCAAAGTTACACACCGATTTAATGTTAATTTTAGTGACCTCCGATTGGCGTAACCGAGTGTCATTACTGCCGACGTGAATTACAATCTTACCAAATTTACGCTTAGCCTTAGCCAGCAATTTCAAATGTCCTTCGATGTCGCCTGCTCTGGCCCCCGGAAGACAATTGACTATGGTTGCTGGTGTCGCTAACTTCACATTTCTCAAAACAGAGTCGCCAATAACCAGAGTTTGATCCTCGGCGAGTGTATCGTCGAGTGGGGAAAAACGGTTAGAGATGTGAACGGGTTGGCGGTGTACACGGGGCTTCTGTTTAGGGCTACGCTTCCTCCTCACAGTCACCCAGTCAGCCTGCTTTCCCGACTGCCCGGGATCTGCCAGGGGGGAACTAACGGCGGCTAAGGTACCTTGGTCCACACCGACTACAGGGGCCTGGCTAGCTGTAGAATTTTCCACGGTCTCCAATTCGCCCAGCCTGGCCTCCAAAGCTGCGAATAAGCTGCACTTATTACAAGTACCGTTACTGCTAAAGGAGGCCGAGGAATAACTAAACATTTCACACCCAGAGCAGAAAAGTACGGGAGAGACAGGAGAAGCCGCCATGCTAAATCGGCTAAGAGCTAGCAGCAACGCAACCCAGCGGACCCCCAAAAACACACAAAGTGAATAATGTGTAAATAATTTAGAGGTGATTCAGCAGAAGGAATGCCCCAATCAAGGCACCAAACAGGCCATGAAGCAGCACAGGCAACGCACGACAACAGTGAACGCACGACAACGGTGCTAAAATAAAATAAAAATCGACTAAACACGCTGTGGAGCAGCACAGATAACGCACGACAACAGTGCTAAAAAAATTAAAAAAATAAAAAAAATTAAAAAAAATAAAAACGAAAGCGTTAGCAAGCTAGTTAGCTTGCCAACGCTGATGAAAGTTAGCTGATAAAAGTGCTCCGTCGCGATGTTTCGACCGTTAGAGGTCTTCCTTAGGCGTTGGAGCACAGTAAAAAAGTAAAAAAAAAAAAAGTAAAAAGGTAAAAAAGTAAAAAAGTAAAAAAGTCTTGAAAAAGACTGTTAATTCAAGTCCAAAGCAGCAGGTAGCAGTCTCTGTGTAAACAGTCCCAACAGACAGGTTGAAGAGCGTGCGCGTTGGTGCACAGGTGTCCTGTGCACCAACAGCTTTTCTTGTATATTTGTTTTCAATCAATCAATTTTTCAATCAATTTTTTTATATAGCACCAAATCACAACAAACAGTTGCCCCAAGGCGCTTTATATTGTAAGGCAAGGCCATACAATAATTATGTAAAACCCCAACGGTCAAAACGACCCCCTGTGAGCAAGCACTTGGCGACAGTGGGAAGGAAAAACTCCCTTTTAACAGGAGGAAACCTCCAGCAGAACCAGGCTCAGGGAGGGGCAGTCTTCTGCTGGGACTGGTTGGGGCTGAGGGAGAGAACCAGGAAAAAGACATGCTGTGGAGGGGAGCAGAGATCAATCACTAATGATTAAATGCAGAGTGGTGCATACAGAGCAAAAAGAGAAAGAAACAGTGCATCATGGGAACCCCCCAGCAGTCTAAGTCTATAGCAGCATAACTAAGGGATGGTTCAGGGTCACCTGATCCAGCCCTAACTATAAGCTTTAGCAAAAAGGAAAGTTTTAAGCCTAATCTTAAAAGTAGAGTAGTGGAGTAGAGTTTTGTGAATTGTTTTATAATTTGTGTCTGTATCGTGGTCCAAGCAGAGGGTCACCCCTTTGAGTCTGGTCTGCTTGAGGTTTCTTCCTCAGAGGGAGTTTTTTCTTCCCACTGTTGCTCTGGGGGTTAGGGCCCTGTCCCACTGGCGCTTAGGAGGATTTGCGCATGAAATGAGAAGACAAAAGCTGAGCGTCCGCAACAAAGGTGGGCGGAAATGACAAATGTCCCGGGGTGGATCAGCGAATACATGAGGAAGAAAAGCGGATATAACAGGGAACAGAAGCGAAGGCGACAGCTGAGGCGCCTCATGAGGAGCACAGCGGCCGTGATGCACTCGCTCCATCTGTGCCCACTCTGTCTGCATGCGCGACATAACATTTGCGACCGTGATGTGGCCGTGCTGGGCACGCGTCATATCTGTTTCGCACACTGTCCCGGTCTGCCGCCAAGCCGCGCCAACCCGTCTTGCGGATATCAGCGGATGACAGGGGATATGCGGCGTGTTGGTTGTGTATGTCCTGCGTATGTCTTCAGTATGTGTTCAGGCAGTGATGCGGATCTCATCCGCAGCAGGAGTTTTGAGCGGCTCAAAAATCCTGCTGCGGACACGCATGCCTCTGCAGACGATCACGGACGTGTTCGGATGGCGGCCGACTCATACAGGAATGTTACACGGTTATTGCGGTTGTTTGGCGGATGTGGGCCACTTTTGTGCGCATTCCATCCGCAAATCCTCCTAAACGCCAGTGGGACAGGGCCCTAAGTAAGGTTAGACCTTACTTGTGTGAAACACCTTGAGGAAACTCTGTTCTGATTTGGCGCTATATAAATGAAAATAAATTGAAATTAAAATTAACGTCAACCTATTTTAAGAGGTTGAAAAGGTCACATTCATGTCACATGTTTCATTTTATATAACGGCTGAGTGGATCCTTCTGATTTGATTGGTGCTTTGTATGTCACATGACATGGATTAATTCATTCCATTTGTGTTGCATTCCATTCAGAGTGCGGCTTGGTTCCATTTAGAGTGCAAGTTTGGTTCCATACATTTGGTACCATTGCACTCTCACGTGCATGCGCGCACGCACACACATACACGCGCGCACATGTGATCATGCACGCACATACGTGCATACATACTCATGCATGCGCACACATACTCGTGCACGCGCACACATGCTCACGCACGAGTACGTGCGTGCCCATGCCTGCACATGCACACACACCCACATATGTGCATGTGTGCGCACACACACACAAAACCAATCCACTGTGCTGCCTGGAGGTTGTTAGCAGGAAGAAAGAACAAAAGCTGGACTCATTTCTGACGTTACTTTTTTTTTTCGCTGCACCAAGGATGTATACAGTCGTATTTGTGTTTATCACGCACGCACAAGCGCCAACCAGGTTGCATGTGTGTGCGCGTGGGGGACACAACTCTCCTGAGACATAATTTGAGCTAACTTACACTGCTAATTCTTGTAGTATACAGACACACACACACAAAACAAATCCACTGTGCTGCCTGTTAGCAGGAAGAGAAAGAAAACCTGGACTCATTTCTGACGTGACTTTTTTTTTTTTTGCTGCACTGAGGACGTACACAGCTCGACCGAGCTGGTTGCGTGTGCGCGTGTGCGACAGCAACATGATGACTTGATTGAGTTAACTGATGCTGCAACACACACACACACACACACACACACACACACACACACACACACACACACACACACACAAAATCCACTCCGCTGTAAACCGTCTGGATGCATGAAGAGCTGCTAACATAAAATGCTGATGTGATTTTTGGCTGGACTGAGGAACTACACAAAGTCTTTTTATTTTTATGGAAGTCTGAAGTCAGTGTACAGCATCACTGGACTACATGTCACAGTGGAACACCAAAACGTAAGTCCCTTTTCTGTTGTTTATAAATTAATAAAATGATAATGATCTATTTTAGCCGTTATATAAAACAAATAATGAATGTTTTTACATTCTTTCAATGGTACGAATATTTAATTCGGTGAAAGCTGGAACCCGGAACATGCATGCACACACCTCATGAAATATTCGTACCATTGAACTCATAACCATTCATTATTTGTATACTGTTCCTTTTTTTGAGTGGTGGGGCTGACAGCCAATCAGAGTAGAGCAGCACTGTGTGTCACAGGCTGGTAGCTGGCTGCAAACTCCATTTCATTTGTGTGTAAATGCAACATGTTTCTAGTTGCTAGTGAGAAATAAACATTTCTAAAACTGAAAATGCTGTTTTTGTAACCTGATAAGACCTATGGCAGGATTAACAAGACATCTCACGGACGTCAGCATGCACACAGTTCTGCTCTTGTCAAGAGCTCATATATGCGCACGCTGTCCTACAGAAGCCGTTAAAACGTAAATGTTGTTTCAAAATCAATTAATAGACAGAGGGGCTTTATTGAACAAATATACAAATTGTATGTAAGACAACAAGATCTTAATAATTAATGTAAATAACAATAAATGTATAATTAATTAATCCTATATATATATATATATATATATATATATATATATATATATATATATATATATATATATATATATATATAGCATGTTGTGAAGTATTATCTGGTGGGCTTTAAAGAGCGGCACAGATGAGTGGAGGAAACATTCTTTCTTTTATTTGTTTTTACTGTTACCGCTTCCAGTGAGCCACACACACCCGAAAGGTTCCAACAGTGGTGGTAGGGCTGAGTGTGAGATCACTCCATGTAGGCCACTATATGTTCCATTTAATACATATTACAACATGTTGTATGGCTTTGTATGTTGACAAAAGGCTTACATACAAAATTAAAGATCAAATGACTGTGGCTGTGGAAAATCTTTTGGAATGTATCACAGTCGAAATATGTATGGGAAAAGGCAAAAATATAATTATTGGCTACATATTTAGAGCTCCGGGCTCTAAGATTGAAGACTTTCAAAACTGGATAGAGAAGTGTTTTTCACAGATGGGTAATAAATGAGTATTTGTCTGTTGATATAAATATTGATTTAATATTGATTAAATCCATATCAGCATAAAGTGACAGAGGATTTCATTAATACCATTTACAGCTTAAATTTATATCCAAAAATTACTTCAAGAATAACTTCACATTCAGCTACTCTCATTGATAATATATTTACTAGTGATATCTGTTGGGAAAGTGAAGTACACAGACCCATGCCAGGGGGCGTGAATGAACGGCCAATAGGAAGTCCGAATAAATAACAATTTATTCTGCAAATGTGCACAAACAACCAAATATGCTTTTAGTCTGTCAATCACAAAACTCAGTGACGCGTGGGCAGGCCCGAGGGTAGGAGACGCCTAACCAGAGAAGAGCCGGGACCCATGATGTTCCACCGCCAACGGAGACCTGAAATACGCCAGAGCCGCCAAGTCCTGAGTCCCCAGGTGGCCACCGTTTCCAGCTGTCAGATCTGGTACTGCTGGCAGGAACAGACACAGGTTAAGGTGGGTGTGTGTACACCCAGCAAACAGTCAGCAATAATCACAGAAATCCTCTGTGGGAATAAATCCAGATACTCCCAGAGTGCAGAGGAAAAATGGAGGACGTGCAGTGTCAATTGTTATACGAGGTCTGTCAATAAAGTATAGGTCCTTTTTATTTTTTTCAAAAACTATATGGATTTCATTCATATGTTTTTACGTCAGACATGCTTGAACCCTCGTGCGCATGCGTGAGTTTTTCCACGCCTGTCGGTGACGTCATTCGCCTGTGAGCACTCCTTGTGGGAGGAGTCGTCCAGCCCCTCGTCGGAATTCCTTTGTCTGAGAAGTTGCTGAGAGACTGGCGCTTTGTTTGATCAAAATTTTTTCTAAACCTGTGAGACACATCGAAGTGGACACGGTTCGAAAAATTAAGCTGGTTTTCGGTGAAAATTTTAACAGCTGATGAGAGATTTTGAGGTGATTCTGTCGCTTTAAGGACTTCCCACGGTGCGAGACGTCGCGCTGCGCTCTCAGGCGGCGTCATCAGCCTGTTCAAGCTGAAAACGTCCACATTTCAGGCTCTATTGATCCAGGACGTCGTGAGAGAACAGAGAAGTTACAGAAAAAGTCGGTTTCAACATTTTATCCGGATATTCCACTATTAAAGGAGATTTTTTAATGAAAGATGTGCGGACGGGTCCACGCGTCGGGACGCAGCAGGCGCGGTGCGGCGGCACAGGAAAAACACCTCCGTGTTGATAACCATTTGTAAAATCCAGGCGGGTTTTGATGGCTTTCAGTGGAGTGAGTATATGAGAAATTGTTTAACAGCTGGACATGTTCCAACTTGTCCTTAAGGCTTCCAACGGAGGTGTTTTTCCTGTGGCGGAGTAAAAAATGATTTACTTCTGCAGGACTGGAAGTCCATTTACACAGAGCATGATGCTAATTTAGCATATTCCAAATTTGAAAACACATTTCTCTATATATACACAACAAAAATTGTCCAATTATACAGTACAGTGCAAATAATAAATATAAGGCTAACCCATGGATGACAAAAGGGCTGCAAAAGGCTTGTAAGAAGAACAATATGCTATACAGAGAATTCATTAAAAGTAAATCAAGAGAGGCAGAGATTATATATAAGGACTATAAAAATAAATTAACAACTATTATGCGGAATTGTAAAACAAAATCATACTTTGGAAAAATACTAAACAATAATAAAATCAACATAAAGGAAACATGGAAAATACTGAATAGCATTATAGCAAATGAACCCAAATCAAATAACTGCCCAATATACTTTACTTATAACAACAAAGATGATTGAAATATAACATGAACCAAGTAGTGAATAGTTTCAATAAATTTTTTGCTAATGTTGGGCCAGATCTGGCACCTGACATTCCACACAGCCCAACGGGAAGATCAGCAATTAACTGATAGAAATCCACACACAGTGGGCCTCATGTATCAGCATTGCGCACTTGTGGTGTAAATTTACGGTGTAAATTTGAAGTACACCAAAGTTGCCGTGACATGTATCAAGCAGTGCGCACCTGCCCATTTCTGGCGTAAGCCTGATGTGAAAACAATCGTAATTATAATAAACACGCCCATAAATATTCAGACTCCGCTTCAGACACACCCTCATTTTACGACATGGAAGCCAGGAAGACGGCAAAGAAAAAGAACTTCAGCAATCACGATGCGTGCCAATAGAGCGTCAAAAGTGGCCGTCGTATCAATTGTTTGTAGTATAATCAAAAAAGTGTTACAGTGGTCCCTCGTTTATTGCGGGAGTTACGTTCTAAAAATAGCCCGTAATACACGAAACCATGACGTAGTCAGCGTTATTTTTTACAATTATTATAGATGTTTCAAAGCTGTAAAACCACTTTATACACTTTTCTCAATCAGGCATGAACATTTTCTCACTTTTCTCTCATATGTAAACACTCTCAAAGTTCAAACCTTATTAGAAAAATAAGACCAAGCTGTTTTCAGGCCCAAACATTTGTTTGAGGAATAAAAATAGAACGTTTTCCTATAAATAATTATGATGGCTTTTAGAACTAACAAATTTAATTTTAACGATCAACCTACGAGGTTGGACACATAAGAAATTATTAATAGTGACTGACCAGTATTTCACAGATCGCGCCTCTGCGTCCTGACGCTGCGCCTTTTTCCACTCACACCTGGCTGCAGGTGTCTGTTTCCGAGTGACAAACACAGTTATGAGTAGTTGTTGGTGCTCTTTTATCTTCTGGGCAAGAAGATTCTTATAAACAGACACACAGAACACAGAACACTGTAAAAAAAAAAAAAAGGCATGCAAAATTGGACTAAAAACTCCGCGAAACAGCGAGGCCGCGACAGGTGAACGGCGTTATAACGAGGGACCACTGTATTCTCTTTTCACGTCATTAATTCTTGACATGTGGATATTTGCTCACTCAATTTATAAGACACACCTAATTTTTCAGATTTCTTTATTTTTAAAATGTATTTCTTTATTTATTTTATTGTGACAAATGAATGGAGACGACAAAACCTGGTTGCAGCACAGGCGAAGGGAATGACGAAACTACAGTTGTAATGATCAATTTCATAGTCTAAAACGATCACACCACATGAAGTTAAGCTCAGTGCTGCTCTGGCTCCAGGCTCGAAGTCTGGAGAAAAAGGCGAGCAGCGCTTTCCTTCCTGTCAGCGCTGTGGCCACGGATCGTGCTCCATAACAATCCCGCAACAGTGGGATTTGTATTGATTATTATGTAGTATAATCAGGAAAGTGTTATTTATGTAACATATGCATTGATTTGTATAATGTCACTGTTTATCATGTTGATCATCTTCATTTTTATGTGGATTCCAGCGCTGGTTCATTTTGGTGTATAATTTACGCCACCTCTCGACCTGGTGTATATTTTCAGCGCAGCGTACGCCAACGACCACATTGATAAATGCCAAGTAGCGCAGCCATTTTGGCGTACACCCCATATATGCTCAAATATCGCCGTACGCACGTTGATACATGAGGCCCAATGTTCATTAGCCCAGTTGATGGAAATTATTAAGGTAGTCAGTACATGTAAAAGCAAAAAGTCAGCTGATCATAATAACATACATATGTCCTTAGTTAAGCAAGTAATTACTGGAATTGCCAAACCATTAACATATATATTTAATAAATCATTTCAAACTGGAATTGTCCCAAATGGTATGAAAGTGGCAAAAGTGATATTTATTCAAATCTGGTGACAAACATCTTTTTACTAATTACAGGCCTGTGTCTTTATTGTCACAATTTTCAAAGATATTGGAAAAACTTTACAATAGCAGGTTGGATAAATTTATAGAACAACACAACCTACTTGATAACTGTCAGTATGGTTTTAGAGCAAAAAGGTCCACTGCACTGGCATTGCTTGATGCAGTAGAAGAGATCAATAAACATGTGGACCAAAGGGACATAGTAATAGGTTTTTTATCGAGAAAGGCTTTTGGCACAGTCAATCACAACATATTATTTCAAAAGGTGGAACTGTATGGGATCAGAGGAGTGGCTCTGAATTGGATTAAAAGCTATTTAGAAAACCGGAAGCAGTTTGTTAAACTCAGGGACTGCTGTTCTTCGTATCTGGACATCCTTTGCGGGGTTCCCCAGGGTTCTGTGTTGGGACCAAAGTTACGATTTATGTCGAGTTTCAGATGTGTTCACAGCAGTTCTCTTTTCAGATGACACCAACCTGTTTTGTTCAGGAGATAATTTGCAACAGTTATCTGATTTAGGAACGGAAATGATAAAGTTGAAGAGTTGGTTTAATATTAACAATCTGTCATTAAATTGGTCCAAAACTAAAATAATGTTATTTGGAAATCATAAAAAACACACAAATACAGTTAAATATACAAGGGGTAAACATAGAATGTATCAAAACGAACAAGTTGTTAGGTGTGATTATTGATGAAAGAATCAACATAATATTCAAAAGAAGCATCCAAAAGTATTGCAGTTTTAAATAAGGCTAAGCACATTCTTGATGGCAAATCACTACATACTCTGTATTGAGCATTGATTGCACCTTACCTGACTTACTGTGCTGATGTCTGGGGTAATAACTATAAAACTACAGTGCAAACATTATTCATCCTTCAAAAAAGGGCATTAAGAATAATCTACAATGCAGGGTGTCGGGATCACACCAACCCATTGTTCATTGAATTGAAAATATTAAAACTCTATGATCTGATAACATTCAAGACTGTTCAGTTGATGTACAAAGTGAAAAATAAGCAATTGCCATTTAGAATTCAAGATTTTTTTACGCAAAGAGAAGGAATATATAATTTAAGGGGTTTGTATCAGTTTAAAATTGTGGGCGCTCGGACAACCAGGAAATGCTTCTGTGTCTCCATTTGTGGCCCAAAAAATGGAATAAGCTACCTGAGGAACTCAGACGATGTCCAAATATCAACCGGTTCAAGTATTTATATAAAGAAATGGTGTTTTCTGGATATTTATCTGATGGAACAGGATGAGTTTGTGTGTTGTATGAAGAATCTGCTACACTTGAATCCTTAGATGAGATGAGATATACTTTATTGATCTCACAGTGGAGAAATTATGTTTACACTCCAGTTACCTCAGACAACAATTAGTCCACAATTATTACTTGTTAACCGGAATAATGGCACACATCAGAATTAAAGACAACACATACACATTTGACATTGTTTATGTTCACTAAGTTTGAAGAAGTCCGTTATCCGAATTGAGGCAAGTGGGTGAAGGTCACACAGCAACCTTGAGTTGCACCACCGTCACCTTGGGGGGACTGACGGGAGCTGCAGCTAAAACCGCACCGTCCGCGCTGAAGGGGAAAAGACAGGGGTGGGGGGAGGGAATGGAACATGCTTCAGTCCTGTGAAAAGCAGTTTATTGTCTTTGTGAGATGAGATAAGAAACAGCCAAATGTTCCCCAGGCCGAAAAACAAATTCCTCTGGAGGAAAAACAGTCGGGCAATTTGACCTTCAGGCTTGATAAGCCTGTAATGTTATGGTTACAGCAGTGAAAAACACTTTTAACAGTTCCACTTGAACAACTAAATCCCAATTATGAATTAAGAATATTCCCAATTATGAATTAAGAATATTCACTGGCCTCTGAAATCTTCATCTTCAACTGCAAGACACGCATCTGCTCCAAGATGTCATCCAATTTGCGTCTGAGTTCAAGAGTCATGGCAGTCTGAGAATGCACTGCCTTGCCAACCTCGTTAATCATGATGGACAAGCGAGAGGCCGTGGTTCTTGATGCCGCCTTCTTGCCAATTTTCCGGTAGATCAGGGCAGCACATAAGCCAAAAAGTACCAGCCCTACTACCATAAGACCAAAAATGAATAAATCCTCGACGTCCTCAACGGAGAAAGGCACCAAGCATGCCACACGCCAGGAACTCCAGGAGTTGAGAACATAGCCTGCAGGATACGTTCCATCTGGGCAGGTAGGATCCCCCGGTCCTGACCTTCTTGTAGAAAAAATGGTGTCAACAGAGTTCAGAGACCAGCTGATCAATTCCATGGTTAATCCAATAGTAGTCCAATAGATCCAGTATCCAATATAATTTGAGGAATTCACAGTCTGGTGAAGTAGGGACTTGAAGGTTAAAGGCAGAGAACAGAGATAAGGGAGATTGGAGGAGATGTGACCGCCCTCGTCGGAGTCCCAAAAATTGAAACTGAAAATGTCTGGTAGTAACGAGCACGTAATAAGAGCTGTTTGGGAAATATCAATCAATCAATCAATTTTTTTATATAGCGCCAAATCACAACAAACAGTTGCCCCAAGGCGCTTTATATTGTAAGGCAAGGCCATACAATAATTATGTAAAACCCCAACGGTCAAAACGACCCCTTGTGAGCAAGCACTTGGCTACAGTGGGAAGGAAAAACTCCCCTTTAACAGGAAGAAACCTCCAGCAGAACCAGGCTCAGGGAGGGGCAGTCCCCTGCTGGGACTGGTTGGGGCTGAGGGAGAGAACCAGGAAAAAGACATGCTGTGGAGGGGAGCAGAGATCGATCACTAATGATTAAATGCAGAGTGGTGCATACAGAGCAAAAAGAGAAAGAAACAGTGCATCATGGGAACCCCCCAGCAGTCTACGTCTATAGCAGCATAACTAAGGGATGGTTCAGGGTCACCTGATCCAGCCCTAACTATAAGCTTTAGCAAAAAGGAAAGTTTTAAGCCTAATCTTAAAAGTAGAGAGGGTGTCTGTCTCCCTGATCTGAATTGGGAGCTGGTTCCACAGGAGAGGAGCCTGAAAGCTGAAGGCTCTACCTCCCATTCTACTCTTACAAACCCTAGGAACTACAAGTAAGCCTGCAGTCTGAGAGCGAAGCGCTCTATTGGGGGTGATATGGTACTACGAGGTCCCTAAGATAAGATGGGACCTGATTATTCAAAACCTTATAAGTAAGAAGGAGAATTTTAAATTCTATTCTAGAATTAACAGGAAGCCAATGAAGAGAGGCCAATATGGGTGAGATATGCTCTCTCCTTCTAGTCCCCGTCAGTACTCTAGCTGCAGCATTTTGAATTAACTGAAGGCTTTTTAGGGAACTTTTAGGACAACCTGATAATAATGAATTACAATAGTCCAGCCTAGAGGAAATAAATGCATGAATTAGTTTTTCAGCATCACTCTGAAACAAGACCTTTCTGATTTTAGAGATATTGCGTAAATGCAAAAAAGCAGTCCTACATATTTGTTTAATATGCACTTTGAATGATATATCCTGATCAAAAATGACTCCAAGATTTCTCACCGTATTACTAGAGGTCAGGGTAATGCCATCCACAGTAAGGATCTGGTTAGACACCATGTTTCTAAGATTTGTGGGGCCAAGTACAATAACTTCAGTTTTATCTGAGTTTAAAAGCAGGAAATTAGAGGTCATCCATGTCTTTATGTCTGTAAGACAATCCTGCAGTTTAGCTAATTGGTGTGTGTCCTCTGGCTTCATGGATAGATAAAGCTGGGTATCATCTGCGTAACAATGAAAATTTAAGCAATACCGTCTAATAATACTGCCTAAGGGAAGCATGTATAAAGTGAATAAAATTGGTCCTAGCACAGAACCTTGTGGAACTCCATAATTAACTTTAGTCTGTGAAGAAGATTCCCCATTTACATGAACAAATTGTAATCTATTAGACAAATATGATTCAAACCACCGCAGCGCAGTGCCTTTAATACCTATGGCATGCTCTAATCTCTGTAATAAAATTTATGGTCAACAGTATCAAAAGCAGCACTGAGGTCTAACAGAACAAGCACAGAGATGAGTCCACTGTCCGAGGCCATAAGAAGATCATTTGTAACCTTCACTAATGCTGTTTCTGTACTATGATGAATTCTAAAACCTGACTGAAACTCTTCAAATAGACCATTCCTCTGCAGATGATCAGTTAGCTGTTTTACAACTACCCTTTCAAGAATTTTTGAGAGAAAAGGAAGGTTGGAGATTGGCCTATAATTAGCTAAGATAGCTGGGTCAAGTGATGGCTTTTTAAGTAATGGTTTAATTACTGCCACCTTAAAAGCCTGTGGTACATAGCCAACTAACAAAGATAGATTGATCATATTTAAGATCGAAGCATTAAATAATGGTAGGGCTTCCTTGAGCAGCCTGGTAGGAATGGGGTCTAATAAACATGTTGATGGTTTGGATGAAGTAACTAATGAAAATAACTCAGACAGAACAATCGGAGAGAAAGAGTCTAACCAAATACGGGCATCACTGAAAGCAGCCAAAGATAACGATACGTCTTTGGGATGGTTATGAGTAATTTTTTCTCTAATAGTTAAAATTTTGTTAGCAAAGAAAGTCATGAAGTCATTACTAGTTAAAGTTAATGGAATACTCAGCTCAATAGAGCTCTGACTCTTTGTCAGCCTGGCTACAGTGCTGAAAAGAAACCTGGGGTTGTTCTTATTTTCTTCAATTGGTGATGAGTAGAAAGATGTCCTAGCTTTACGGAGGGCTTTTTTATAGAGCAACAGACTCTTTTTCCAGGCTAAGTGAAGATCTTCTAAATTAGTGAGACGCCATTTCCTCTCCAACGTACGGGTTATCTGCTTTAAGCTACGAGTTTGTGAGTTATACCACGGAGTCAGGCACTTCTGATTTAAAGCTCTCTTTTTTTAGAGGAGCTACAGCATCCAAAGTTGTCTTCAATGAGGATGTAAAACTATTGACGAGATACTCTATCTCACTTACAGAGTTTAGGTAGCTACTCTGCACTGTGTTGGTATATGGCATTAGAGAACATAAAGAAGGAATCATATCCTTAAACCTAGTTACAGCGCTTTCTGAAAGACTTCTAGTGTAATTGTTATATGGCTGGGGGGGCCTGGCTGCCTTTTTGTTTCTGTCCTTTGTTTCTCCTTCCAGGTGGTTTGCATTTGGGACTGAGTGGCTGTGTTGCTGAGGTTATCAGGACCTCACCCTGATCACCTGCGGCTCGTCAGGACTCACAGCTGAGGTGCATCTATATGGATTGGAACATGGTGGCATTTAAGACTGGAGTATACAGTGTGTATTTGCCAGAGACTCGACCTTGTGACCAGACGGGTGAGATCGTCGTCTCGGGAGCCATCTCATCATCAGTGGATGCAGAGAACGTCCAGGTTTGATGCACGGTCTGTGAAAGAGGAGGGGGTGAGGTCTCACGCTCGTCAGCACACTTCCTGAGGTACGTTAGATTTTGTGACTAACATTTATACAGTCAGTAAATGTGGTGTCCCTCACACCTTTATTATACTGAGCTGTATGTTAGTCATGTATCGACTTCCACTGCAGTGGAGTTTTGTGAACTGGATGTTCCATGCCTGCAGGTTGGGAAGCTGATTCGTAATCAAGCCAGGAAGTGTTTGCTGTTTGTACACCTTTAAGTGTTCTCTCTGTGTGTAGAGTGTGGACTCACATAATGGTTCCTTCTTTCACAGACTCGGTTTGTTGCGGCCACCTGGGGGGTGTCGGCGGGGTCCTTGGGTCCGAACAGCTTCTGGCTCCGGACCGTTAGCGCTGCTGGGAGCGCACCACGCCAGACCGCACTTTGTTCTTTATGTATCACTGTTATGTATTAAATTCAGTTAGCCTTTGTACCGTGCTCTGCTTATTTCATACTGGGTCTTTCAAACGCTGGTCGGTTCTCCGAGCTGCGTCCGACACATAACAGTAATGAAACTTATTCCCCACTGCTGGGTAGTCCATCAGAGTAAATGTAAATGTTATTAAGAAATGATCAGACAGAAGGGAGTTTTCAGGGAATACTGTTAAGTCTTCTATTTCCATACCATAAGTCAGAACAAGATCTAAGATATGATTAAAGTGGTGGGTGGACTCATTTACTTTTTGAGCAAAGCCAATAGAGTCTAATAATAGATTAAATGCAGTGTTGAGGCTGTCATTCTCAGCATCTGTGTGGATGTTAAAATCGCCCACTATAATTATCTTATCTGAGCTAAGCACTAAGTCAGACAAAAGGTCTGAAAATTCACAGAGAAACTCACAGTAACGACCAGGTGGACGATAGATAATAACAAATAAAACTGGTTTTTGGGACTTCCAATTTGGATGGACAAGACTAAGAGACAAGCTTTCAAATGAATTAAAGCTCTGTCTAGGTTTTTGATTAATTAATAAGCTGGAATGGAAGATTGCTGCTAATCCTCCGCCACGGCCCGTGCTACGAGCATTCTGACAGTTAGTGTGACTCGGGGGTGTTGACTCATTTAAACTAACATATTCATCCTGCTGTAACCAGGTTTCTGTAAGGCAGAATAAATCAATATGTTGATCAATTATTATATCATTTACCAACAGGGACTTAGAAGAGAGAGACCTAATGTTTAATAGACCACATTTAACTGTTTTAGTCTGTGGTGCAATTGAAGGTGCTATATTATTTTTTCTTTTTGAATTTTTATACTTAGATTTTTGCTGGTTATTGGTGGTCTGGGAGCAGGCACCGTCTCTACGGGGATGGGGTAATGAGGGGATGGCAGGGGGAGAGAAGCTGCAGAGAGGTGTGTAAGACTACAACTCTGCTTCCTGGTCCCAACCCTGGATAGTCACGGTTTGGAGGATTGAAGAAAATTGGCCAGATTTCTAGAAATGAGAGCTGCTCCCTCTAAAGTGGGATGGATGCCGTCTCTCCTAACAAGACCAGGTTTTCCCCAGAAGCTTTGCCAATTATCTATGAAGCCCACCTCATTTTTTGGACACCACTCAGACAGCCAGCAATTCAAGGAGAACATGCGGCTAAACATGTCACTCCCGGTCCGATTGGGGAGGGGCCCAGAGAAAACTACAGAGTCCGACATTGTTTTTGCAAAGTTACACACCGATTCAATGTTAATTTTAGTGACCTCCGATTGGCGTAACCGGGTGTCATTACTGCCGACGTGAATTACAATCTTACTAAATTTACACTTAGCCTTAGCCAGCAGTTTCAAATTTCCTTCAATGTCGCCTGCCCTGGCCCCCGGAAGACAATTGACTATGGTTGCTGGTGTCGCTAACTTCACATTTCGCAAAACAGAGTCGCCAATAACCAGAGTTTGATCCTCGGCGGGTGTGTCGTCGAGTGGGGAAAAATGGTTAGAGATGTGAACGGGTTGGCGGTGTACACGGGGCTTCTGTTTAGGACTACGCTTCCTCCTCACAGTCACCCAGTCAGCCTGCTTTCCCGGCTGCTCGGGATCTGCCAGGGGGTAACTAACGGCGGCTAAGCTACCTTGGTCCGCACCGACTACAGGGGCCTGGCTAGCTGTAGAATTTTCCACGGTGCGGAGCCGAGTCTCCAATTCGCCCAGCCTGGCCTCCAAAGCTACGAATAAGCTACACTTATTACAAGTACCGTTACTGCTAAAGGAGGCCGAGGAATAACTAAACATTTCACACCCAGAGCAGAAAAGTGCGGGAGAGACAGGAGAAGCCGCCATGCTAAATCGGCTTAGAGCTAGTAGCTACGCTAAGCTAGCGGATTCCTAAAAACACGCAAAGTGAATAATGTGTAAATAATTTAGAGGTGATTCAGCAGAAGGAGTGCTTTAGTTAAGGCACGTAAAGATTACACTGGGAAACAAATCGTAATCTAGATAACTAGATCAATCTAACTGCGCAGATTAAACAGCTAACAGATACAGAAAAACACCGCTGTGCTCCGGAACAGGAAGTGATACAATACCGCAGTGAGAGCCAACCACCAGTAGAGGCCAAATATGTGTTTTCACTTCACATTTTGTTTGGAAATGATCGTTCGTGATCCGGCACATAGTCTGGTTTAATTTGACTGTACGGAGGGTGTAGCTGTTGATAAGTGTTGCTTCTGCCTACACCTTTTGGCACTTTGTACAGTTTTTTTTTCTTTTCTTTCTTTTAACTACTTTGTCTATGAGTATTGTTTGTTTGTGTATGAGGTATTTTTGTTAAGCATATATGTGCCTAAATAAATTCAGTTCATTTCAAATTCATATATATATATATATACACAGTGAGGAAAATAAGTATTTGAACACCCTGCGGTTTTGCAAGTTCTCCGACTTAGAAATCATGGAGGGGTCTGAAATTTTCATCTTAGGTGCATGTCCACCGTGAGAGACATAATCTAAAAAACAATCCGGAAATCACAATGTATGATTTTTTTTAATAACTTATTTGTGTGTTACTGCTGCAAATAAGTATTTGATCACCTACCATCCAGCAAGAATTCTGTCTCTCACAGACCTGTTAATTTTTCTTTAAGAAGCCCTCTTATTCTGCACTCTTTACCTGTATTAATTGCACCTGTTTGAAGTTGTTACCTGTATAAAAGACACCTGTTCACACACTCAATCAATCACACTCCAACCTGTCCACCATAGCCAAGACCAAAGAGCTGTCTAAGGACACCAGGGACAAAACTGTAGACCTGCACAAGGCTGGGATGGACTACAGGACAACAGGCAAGCAGCTTGGTAGAAGACAACAACTGTTATGATTATTTATTAGAAAGTGGAAGAAACACAAGATGACTGTCAATCTCCCTCGGTCTGGGATTCCATGCAAGATCTCACTTTGTGGGGTAAGGATGATTCTGAGAAAGCTCAGAACTACACAGGAGGACCTGGTCAATGACCTGAAGAGAGCTGGGACCACAGTCACAAAGATTACATTAGTAACACATGATGCTGTCATGGTTTAAAATCCTGCAGGGCAGCAAGGTCCCCCTGCTCAAGCCAGCACATGTCCAGGCCCGTTTGAAGTTCACCAGTGACCATCTAGATGATCCAGAGGAGGCATGGAAGACAGTCATGTGGTCAGATGAGACCAGAATAGAGCTTTTTGGAATCAACTCCACTTACCATGTTTAGAGGATGAGAACAACCCCAAGAAACCATCCCAACTGTGAAGCATGGGGGTGGAAACATCATACTCTGGGGGTGCTCTTCTGTAAAGGGGACAGGACGACTGCACCGTATTGAAGGGAGGATGGATGGGGTCATGTATTGTGAGATTTTGGCAAACAACCTCCTTCCCTCAGTAAGAGCATTGAAGATGGGTCATGGCTGGGTCTTCAGCATGACAGTCAGAATCAGAATCGCCTTTACTGTCATTGTAATTTGCATTACGAGATTTGAGTGCAACTTCAAAAAGGTGCTTTCTGTGGTGCGAGTAATTTTTAGCCAAATAAAAGATAGTGAAATTTAACGGTAAATTATTCAGAGTATATGTACAAGAGCATTGAAGATGGGTCATGGCTGGGTCTTCCAGCATGACAATGACCCCAAACACACAGCCAGGGCAACTAAGGAGGGGCTCCGTAAGAAGCATTTCAAGGTCCTGGAGTGGCCTGGCCAGTCTCCAGACCTGAACTCAATAGAAAATCTTTGGAGGGAACTGAAACTCCAAACCTGAAAGATCTAGAGAAGATCTGTATGGAGGAGTGGACCAAAATCCCTGCTGCAGTGTGTGAAAACCTGGTGAAAAACTACAGGAAACATTTGACCTCTGTAATGGCAAACAAAAGCAATTGTACCAAATATTAACATTGATTTTCACAGGTGTTCAAATACTTATTTGCAGCAGTAACATACAAATAAATTATTAAAAAATTATACATTGTGATTTCCGGATTTTTTTTTTTTTTAGATTATGTCTCTCACAGTGGACATGCACCTAAGATGAAAATTTCAGACCCCTCCATGATTTCAAAGTGGGAGAACTTGCAAAATCGCAGGGTGTTCAAATACTTATTTTCCTCACTGTATGTATATATGTATATATATATATATATATATATATATATATATATATATATATATATATATATATATATACACACACACACGCACACTCCGCACTGGGATACCAATTAAACAACTGCATATTATAAAGAAGACGATGCTCATACGGCTGAGGATATTTTGGCATTGCGTTATATTAAAGGTTGGGAATATTTTTGTGGAATAATCGTCGGCACACATTCAGAACCTCGTTTGAAACATTCATCTTGATTTTATGCAGATTGTGGAATTTTTAGTGCAACTATCAACAAAACCAAACTGCCGATTTCACAAAATCCTCCAGAACATCTGAGCCAAGCAGACCCACATCAGGCTCGGTTCTGGCTGAAGCACCTGACTCCACAGTACCTGCTACAAGAGATCTTGGAACCCCAACAGAGTCATGCCCCATACTGGGTTCTTACAGGGTTGGTCAGACCTTGCACCCTGGTTTTTCGGGGGGTTTCGGAGCAGGCTAAAGGATGAACCTCGTGCACAAACCCGTACAGAATGTTCTGTAGCCTTGTTGCTGGCACCAAAGGATTGGGTACCTCATGCTGAAACAGGATTGGTGACACAAGTGCCGGTCTGTAGGGTGAGAACTGGAATTTGAACCAACTATGGATCCTTCTCCATCCGGAGCTCTCAACTGTGAGATGATCCTTCACTGGGGTGACCACTGTGCCCGGCATGGAGGACTGACGCAGTTGGATCCAGGTGACCTGCTACACTGTGGTTGGAATCACCACCAGCAGTGGACTGTCTGGCACCTCCAGACAAAGGTGTCGGAATACTACCTGGTGGTCCCGAAATCAATGATCCTGAGCTGTGGCGACCTGCACTCCAGTGTGACTGAGGGTGTGGCCTGTCTTCAGGGACTCCTCCATCAGACGCGGAGGACAGCTGCTCACTCTAGGAAGGGACTGGGGTTCTGAGCCTCACCCTGTGGTCTTTCCAGTCCTGTTTTCTGCCTGTATGTTGGTGGCGTTCCCTCGACATCAGTCACCATGGAAAACAGTTCAACAGGCAGCACTAAGCCACGCCCCCTGCCTGATGACTTTTGTTGGTGGTTCTTAGTTATTAGTCCACTCTGCTGCATCATGCACGGTAGACTGGAAGTTATTGATTATTGCTTATTGATATGTTTGTGCAGCACTGCCACCTCAGATTCTTCAGTTCCCAGAGGACATGAAGATCCTGGCAGGAGGTCAAGTGGAGATCATCTGTAAGTTCTCAGGAGCTCCGCCCATCAGCTGCACCTGGCTCAAGTTCAGGAAGCCAGTAAGACCAACGTGTACACACACACACACATGCATGCACACACACACAGACACAGGAAGACGAGTTCACAAAGTGTCCAAGAGTCAAAGCTGACGTGTGTCACACATCCACTTTTTCAAACATGTTGTTTAACGTGAGACCTAACTGAACTCGGGCACGTTTTCATCACTTTGAGACGAAATATGGTGCATCCAGAAAGTATTCACAGCGCTTCACTTTTTCTACATTTTATGTTACAGCCTTATTCCAAAATGGATGAAATTCTTTTTTTTCTCAAAATTCTACACATAATACCCCATAGTCACAGCATGAAAAAAAGGTTGGGGTTTTTTTGTTTGTTTGTTTTAGATTTTTGTTTGTGGGACTTGTTGGTCTTGCTGAGACTTTTACAGTCTGTGTGGGACTTGTTGGTCTTGACTGTTTGGCCTTTTACAATCTGTGTGTGGGACTTGTTGGTCTTGATGTGAGACTTTTTCAGTCTGCGTGTTGGACTTGTTGGTCTTTACGTGAGACTTTTTCAGTCTGCATGTCGGACTTGTTAGTCTTGACGTGAGACTTTTTCAGTCTGCGTGTGTGACTTGGTCTTAACGGTTTTGACTTTTTCAGTCTGCATGTCAGACTTGTTGGACTTGATGTGAGACTTTGTCAGTCTGCATATCGGACTTGTTGGTCTTGACGTGAGACTTTTTCAGTCTGCATGTCAAGCTTGGTCTTGATGTGAGACTTTTTCAGTCTGCTTGTGGGACTTGGTCTTAACGGTTTGACTTTTTCTGTCTCCATGTCGGACTTGTTGGTCTTGATGTGAGACTTTTTCAGTCTGCATGTGGGACTTGATGGTCTTTATGTGAGACTTTTTCAGTCTGTGTGTTGGACCTGTTGGTCTTGACGTGAGACTTTTTCTGTCTGCGTGTCGGACTTGGTCTTGATGTGACACTTTTTCAGTCTGCGTGTGGGACGTGGTCTTAACGGTTTCAACTTTTTCAGTCTGCATGTGGGACTTGTTGGTCTTGATGTGAGACTTTTTCAGTCTGCATGTCAGACTTGTTGGTCTTGATGTGAGACTTTTTCAGTCTGCATGTGGGACTTGGTCTTAAAGGTTTCAACTTTTTCAGTCTGCATGTGGGACTTGTTGGTCTTGATGTGAGACTTTTTCAGTCTGCATGTCAGACTTGTTGGTCTTTATGTGAGACTTTTTCAGTCTGTGTGTCGGACCTGTTGGTCTTGATGTGAGACTTTTTCAGTCTGCATGTGGGACTTGGTCTTAAAGGTTTCAACTTTTTCAGTCTGCATGTGGGACTTGTTGGTCTTGACGTGAGACTTTTTCAGTCTGCATGTCGGACTTGGTCTTGATGTGAGACTTTTTCAGTCTGCGTGTGGGACTTGGTCTTAACGGTTTCAACTTTTTCAGTCTGCATGTGGGACTTGTTGGTCTTGATGTGAGACTTTTTAAGTCTGCATGTCGGACTTGTTGGTCTTTATGTGAGACTTTTTCAGTCTCATGTGGGATTTGTTGGTCTTGACGTGAGAGTTTTTCAGTCTGAATGTCGGACTTGGTCTGGATGAGAGACTTTTTCAGTTTGAATGTCGGACTTGGTCTTAACGGTTTGACTTTTTCAGTCTGCATGTTGGACTTGTTGGTCTTGACTTGAGACTTGTGTGTTGTCAGATCCAGCCTGGTTGGGCAGGTGTCTCCATCGAGACCACAGACAGCAGCAGTAAGCTGACCATCGGCAGCAGTCAGCAGGACCACTGCGGCTGCTACACCATCGAGCTGAAGAACAGCTACGGTCTCCGCCAGGCTGCCCTCAATCTCACGGTCGTCGGTAAGAACGAATCTGTCAAGCTGAAAATCACACTACAGATTTTGATTCACATTGACATTTGACTTCTTGTGTCTTTTGAATACTGATACTGTGAGGACAGAATGAGGTGAGACATGTATAAAAATACATCCAGTGTCTGCAGTGGTTGGGGGGTCGAACCAGTGACCCTCTGCTTAAGCTGACTCCGATATGTGCCAAGCAGTGCAGCACTGAAGATTCACATGGACTCTGTGCCAAGACATAAATCAGCCAGAGGAAAAATTCTGCCAAAATCCTGCTGTTAGTGACGCCAGCGGATGCGGTTTCTGTCATTGTGGCCAGATTGTGTACAGTACGTACCGTCCTCTCTGAAAGTACTGGAACAATGAGGCCAGGTTTGGGTTTAAGGCCAAAAGACAAATATGACATTTGTCAAGGTGAGCCCAAACCTGAGTAATGGGAACAGAACCTGACCTGGATCTGAATGATACTGAACACAGTTTTTATGAGACCGATGGAGTCCGAACCTGTTGAGCCCCAGTTCATTTATTTTGGTAAAACCACATCAAAAATTGATGAAAAAGAAGCAAACAAAATATGTTTTATTTTATGTTATTTGTTGTGTTACGGGATCATTTAGTCTGCAGCAGATCAGGGGCCTCATGTACAAAGGCTGCGTACGCACATAAACGTGGCATACGTCCGTCTCCACACCAACATTCAGATGTGTATCAAAAGTGAAATAACCGTGGAAATGTGCGGTGTGTCACACAAAAATCCTGGCTGGCGTACGCACGTTTCTACAGCTATTGTTCCTCTGCAGACACGTAGAGGTGAAGCTGGGAACTGTTAATAGAGTGTAAACGTGAAGTCATCAGAGTGACGTGCACAGCAGAGACACGCTGATGAACAATTAATACACCCACGAGTTTGCAGTTATATGGATGGATATAAAAACACGTGCAAAGTGATGAAGAAAATGCCACTAACAGTGGCTGTGTTAGCATTGTTAGAGGACCTTGCAAATGATGCAATCCAGATGTGAACGACTATTCAGGGAAAGCAAGGATTTACTTAAAAATTACAATAATTGGCTCATAAACCAATTCCGATGACCAAGGCCACTGTTACTGAAGTTGCGTGCAGAACTGCGACCGGCCCAGAACGCAGTACAGCGAGGAGCCAGGGGTTGTCTGTGTCCACACAGGTGCTGACCACGCTGGGCTTCCTGGCATCAGGGGCATTCCAGTGGGAGCTCAGGAGTGTGCCAGTCAACCTTGAGCCCAACCACCAGCTGTGTGGAATGCAATCATCCGAATGTCATCCAGGTACATCACATTCCAACATTACAGCACAAGTTGCAGTGAGAGTCGGTTTAGGTGCCATCACATGATGAATTTGTTTTTGTTAATAGGAAACATTTTCATTCCATCAATGTTCAAATCATATGTGCAAATGCATCTAACTAACACGATGGCTCAGTGGCCTGGTTCAACGCATGACTCATCCATCTTGACTAACAGCGTGGGCGGGGCAGCCCAGTCTTGCACCTTTTTTTTCCATGTTCCCATGAAGAAATGAGTGGCATTTACGGGTGATTCTTAGACTACAGGCACTTATTATGTCCTTTGATCATATTTTATGAAAAACAAAAAAAAAGGGGGGAAATTTCACACTTTATAGTTATCTTTACAATGAAAGTGTGTTAAGAAATTTGTTCTAGTAGTCTATGATGACATATTTTCATCCTTTTTTCAGCATCATTATATGCAAATATTGCCGTTTTGTGCTTGTCCCACACCCAGACTTTTGATCTTCAATGATAAAAATGAATGGTAAAGAAATGTTTTTTTCTAATGTTTTAAAATATCTCTGAATAAAATATCAGTAAAATAATCAAAACATAATTAGGGTATTCAATGTCATACAACTGTTGTGATTTTTTTTTAAACAAAATGTAGTTGTCCCACACTATTGCTGTAATTTCCACCACAACACTGTAATCTCCCTTTAAACAGTTTGTATGAAAGATTGTTTGGGTAGTTTCTACGGAGATAAACAGTGACATCAGAGCACATGTATATAGCGCCAAATCACAACAAACAGTTGCCCCAAGGCGCTTTATATTGTAAGGCAATTGTTGTATGGCTGGGGGGGCCTGGCTGCTGGTTTGTTTGCCTTTTGTGTTTCCTCCCAGGTGGCGTGCATTTGGGACTGAGTGGCTGTGTTGCTGAGGCTGTTAGGACTTCACCCTGATCACCTGCGACTCGTCAGGACTCACAGCTGAGGTGCATCTGGAGGGATTGGAGTATGTTGGCATTTAAGACTGAAGTGCACAGTGTGCATTTGCCAGAGACTCGACCTTGTGACCAGACGGGTGAGATCGTCGTCTTGGGAGCCATCTCATCAGCAGCGGACGCTGAGAATGTCCAGGTTTGATGCACGGTCTGTGAAAGAGGAGAGGGTGAGGTCTCACGCTCGTCAGCACACTTCCTGAGGTACGTTGGATTTTGTGACTAACAGTTATACAGTCAGTAAATGTGGTGTCCCTCACACCTTATTGTATTGAGCTGTATGTTAGTCATGTATCAGCTTCCACTGCGGTGGTGATTTGTGAACGGGATGTTCCATGCCTGCAGGTTGGAAGCTGATCAGTAATCAAGCCAGGAAGTGTTTGCTGTTTGTACACCTTTAAGTGTTCTGTGTGTAGAGTGTGGACTCACATAATGGTTCCTTCTTTCACAGACTCGGTTGTTGCGGCCACCTGGGGGGTGTCGGCGGGGTCCTTGGGTCCGAAACAGCTTCTGGCTCCGGACCATTAGCGCTGCTGGGAGCGCACCACGCCAGGCCGCACCTGTTATTATTATTATGATCACTGTTATGTATTAAATTCAGTTAGCCTTTGTACCGTGCTCTGCTTATTTCATACTGGGTCCTTCAAACGCTGGTCGGTTCTCCGAGCTGCGTCCGACACATAACAGCAATGGTGTGGTGGAAATTACATTTACAAGGCCAATAGTGCCCATAGTTAAAGAATCACCCTTACGTGATGCATTTTTTTAATTTTATTTTGCTATTTCTACATGATGAGAAAATAATTTATTTGCATAAATGTTCCAAATGAAAACCAGCACGGGCACATTTGTGGAACCCAGTGCCAACTACTGTACAGGAGGGAGCTAGCAGTCAATATGTGTCACAGATTTCAAAATGGCACTTTTCAACCAGATGTGCGGTGCTGTGACATGTCAATCATCCAGGTGGCATCTGGGGTGTCCGATTAGATTTCAGAGGAGTCCAGTGCAACCCAGTTCCACCCATACCAGGAAGTGTTCAACATTTAATATTTCCTGTTTTACTGTGGGCTCAAAATTTGCCACTTCCTGTTTGGGACTCAGTGTACCATGAGCCTGCTTTGTATATTAATATGCATATGTCACGTACATGAATGAGCAAAGCTCGTCAGCATCTCACCATGTCATTTAGGTTCTTCAGACTTTATTTTGAGTAAATGCTCCAGGGGAGCATTAGCCTGGCAAAAACCTTTCTTTTTAAGCAGTTTTCTTTATTTTCCTCTCACATACTTGGAAAAGCTCCTCGCCATCTAACCATGTGCTTCAGCTCCTTCAGGCTTTTTTCAGTAAAATGGTTCTTGGGAGCATGAGCATGACTCCGCTCCCCCAGACCCCCCCCCCCCCCGCCTTTTAAGCATTTTCCTTAATTTGCCTCTCAGCTTCTAGATGGGCTCTGCCCTCCATATTCTCCACCTTTTTAATCATTTTTCTTTTTTTTTTTTTGCTTTTCAGCTGACCCCCTAATTACAGCCCTCTTAACCTCCTGCCACTTTAAACATTTTTTTATGTAGATGTAAATTAATGTTCAGAGTTTTCAGCTAGTTGACAGTAGGGCTGTACAATATGGACAAAATATTGTATCTCAGTATTTTCATATAAATTGTCATGTAACTGTCACTTATATACATGCTGTCCATATTCTTGAGCCGCTTAGGGCCCTGTCCCACTGGCATTTAGGAGGATTTGTGGATGGAATGCGCACAAAAGTGGCCCACATCCGCCAAACAACTGCAATAACCGTGTAACATTCCTGTATGAGTCGGCCACCATCCAAACACGTCCGTGATCATCTGCAGAGGCACGCGTGTCCGCAGCAGGATTTTTGAGCCGCTCAAAAATCCTGCTGCGGATGAGATCCGCATCACTGCCTGAACACATACTGAAGACATACGCAGGACATACACAACCAACACGCTGCATATCCCCTGTCATCCGCTGATATCCGCAAGACGGGTTGGCGCGGCTTGGCGGCGGACCGGGACAGCGGACCGGGACAGTGTGCAAAACAGATATGACGCGTGCCCAGCACGGCCACATCACGGTCGCAAATGTTATGTCGCGCATGCAGACAGAGTGGGCACAGATGGAGCGAGTGCATCACGGCCGCTGTGCCCCTCATGGGGCGCCTCCGCGGTCGCCTTCGCTTCTGTTCCCTGTTATATCCGCTTTTCTTCCTCATGTATTCGCTGATCCACCCCGGGACATTTGTCATTTCCGCCCACCTTTGTTGCGGACGCTCAGCTTTTGTCTCCTTATTTCATGCGCAAATCCTCCTAAACGCCAGTGGGACAGGGCCCTTAGGTGTGTAGGGAGAGTTCCCATGGGATAAAAAAGCTTTTCAACCAACCATCCCTGGTTCTCAAGACCAGGAACCTCAGTGGCTCTACTCTCTCTTTTTTCTTTTTTTTAAAGATATTTATGTGTTCCTTAGTAAACACTAGTAGAGTTCCACCTTAGATTTGGAATGTATAATAGAAGATATACCTTACTGAATTTTCATATCAATATGATAAACGATATGACTATGATTTGACACAAAGTGCAGCAACAGTGAAAATTAAACCTTCTTAAACCAAACAGTAATAATCCCACACTCATTTTACACTCATCATAAGGTTAGGATACTGTTCCCTCCAAAAGGATTGGAACACTTGGAATTTCACACATTTTAATTTGTTTATGCCATTTTAAATACTAGAAATACAAACAAAAATAATAAAAATTTCTAAAATTATCTTCCTCAAACTCAAACTGAAAGCAAATCTCTAAAACTTGATCAAACCTGTAAATAATCAGTTTTATTGCCAGTTTTCTTTAGACAAGTCAGGGGATGAAACATGAACATTTCCAAGTCACTGAATATGTCTTGGACTTTATTTACATCAATTATGAAGAAATACAAAAGTTTCTTTCACCAAAACATCAAATCTAGTCTTTCATCTCAAATGTACTTTCTGTCAGATTGTAGCTGAACTTACAGGTCTTCTTTTGAAGAAAATCCTCCTCTACACCACTTCATCAGGAAGCTGGATTTTGTAAGGATTAAACAACGAGAAGCCGTGCATTATACGGTTTGAATGCATGACACGGAGTCTAAAACACCATGACGCAGCAATCTTCCATTCCAGCTTATTAATTAATCAAAAACCCAGACAGAGCTTTAATTCATTTGAAAGCTTGTCTCTTAGTCTTTTCCATCCAAATTGGAAGTCCCAAAAAACCAGTTTTATTTGTTATTATCTATCGTCCACCTGGTCGTTACTGTGAGTTTCTCTGTGAATTTTCAGACCTTTTGTCTGACTTAGTGCTTAGCTCAGATAAGATAATTATAGTGGGCGATTTTAACATCCACACAGATGCTGAGAATGACAGCCTCAACACTGCATTTAATCTATTATTAGACTCTATTGGCTTTGCTCAAAAAGTAAATGAGTCCACCCACCACTTTAATCATATCTTAGATCTTGTTCTGACTTATGGTATGGAAATAGAAGACTTAACAGTATTCCCTGAAAACTCCCTTCTGTCTGATCATTTTTTAATAACATTTACATTTACTCTGATGGACTACCCAGCAGTGGGGAATAAGTTTCATTACACTAGAAGTCTTTCAGAAAGCGCTGTAACTAGGTTTAAGGATATGATTCCTTCTTTATGTTCTCTAATGCCATATAACAACACAGTGCAGAGTAGCTACCTAAACTCTGTAAGGGAGATAGAGTATCTCGTCAATAGTTTTACATCCTCATTGAAGACAACTTTGGATGCTGTAGCTCCTCTGAAAAGAGAGCTTTAATCAGAAGTGTCTGACTCCATGGTATAACTCACAAACTCGTAGCTTAAAGCAGATAACCCGTAAGTTGGAGAGGAAATGGCGTCTCACTAATTTAGAAGATCTTCACTTAGCCTGGAAAAAGAGTCTGTTGCTCTATAAAAAAGCCCTCCGTAAAGCTAGGACATCTTTCTACTCATCACTAATTGAAGAAAATAAGAACAACCCCAGGTTTCTTTTCAGCACTGTAGCCAGGCTGACAAAGAGTCAGAGCTCTATTGAGCTGAGTATTCCATTAACTTTAACTAGTAATGACTTCATGACTTTCTTTGCTAACAAAATTTTAACTATTAGAGAAAAAATTACTCATAACCATCCCAAAGACGTATCGTTATCTTTGGCTGCTTTCAGTGATGCCGGTATTTGGTTAGATTCTTTCTCTCTGATTGTTCTGTCTGAGTTATTTTCATTAGTTACTTCATCCAAACCATCAACATGTTTATTAAACCCCATTCCTACCAGGCTGCTCAAGGAAGCCCTACCATTATTTAATGCTTCGATCTTAAATATGATCAATCTATCTTTATTAGTTGGCTATGTACCACAGACTTTTAAGGTGGCAGTAATTAAACCATTACTTAAAAAGCCATCACTTGACCTAGCTATCTTAGCTAATTATAGGCCAATCTCCAACCTTTCTTTTCTCTCAAAAATTCTTGAAAGGGTAGTTGTAAAACAGCTAACTGATCATCTGCAGAGGAATGGTCTATTTAAAGAGTTTCACTCAGGTTTTAGAATTCATCATAGTACAGAAACAGCATTAGTGAAGGTTACAAATGATCTTCTTATGGCCTCAGACAGTGGACTCATCTCTGTGCTTGTTCTGTTAGACCTCAGTGCTGCTTTTGATACTGTTGACCATAAAATTTTATTACAGAGATTAGAGCATGCCATAGGTATTAAAGGCACTGCGCTGCGGTGGTTTGAATCATATTTATCTAATAGATTACAATTTGTTCATGTAAATGGGGAATCTTCTTCACAGACTAAAGTTAATTATGGAGTTCCACAAGGTTCTGTGCTAGGACCAATTTTATTCACTTTATACATTCTTCCCTTAGGCAGTATTATTAGACGGTATTGCTTAAATTTTCATTGTTACGCAGATGATACCCAGCTTTATCTATCCATGAAGCCAGAGGACACACACCAATTAGCTAAACTGCAGGATTGTCTTACAGACATAAAGACATGGATGACCTCTAATTTCCTGCTTTTAAACTCAGATAAAACTGAAGTTATTGTACTTGGCCCCACAAATCTTAGAAACATGGTGTCTAACCAGATCCTTACTCTGGATGGCATTACCCTGAACTCTAGTAATACTGTGAGAAATCTTGGAGTCATTTTTGATCAGGATATGTCATTCAAAGCGCATATTAAACAAATATGTAGGACTGCTTTTTTGCATTTACGCAATATCTCTAAAATCAGAAAGGTCTTGTCTAAGAGTGATGCTGAAAAACTAATTCATGCATTTATTTCCTCTAGGCTGGACTATTGTAATTCATTATTATCAGGTTGTCCTAAAAGTTCCCTAAAAAAGCCTTCAGTTAATTCAAAATGCTGCAGCTAGAGTACTGACGGGGACTAGAAGGAGAGAGCATATCTCACCCATATTGGCCTCTCTTCATTGGCTTCCTGTTAATTCTAGAATAGAATTTAAAATTCTTCTTCTTACTTATAAGGTTTTGAATAATCAGGTCCCATCTTATCTTAGGGACCTCGTAGTACCATATCACCCCAATAGAGCGCTTCGCTCTCAGACTGTAGGCTTACTTGTAGTTCCTAGGGTTTGTAAGAGTAGAATGGGAGGCAGAGCCTTCAGCTTTCAGGCTCCTCTCCTGTGGAACCAGCTCCCAATTCAGATCAGGGAGACAGACACCCTCTCTACTTTTAAGATTAGGCTTAAAACTTTCCTTTTTGCTAAAGCTTATAGTTAGGGCTGGATCAGGTGACCCTGAACCATCCCTTAGTTATGCTGCTATAGACGTAGACTGCTGGGGGGTTCCCATGATGCACTGTTTCTTTCTCTTTTTGCTCTGTATGCACCACTCTGCATTTAATCATTAGTGATCGATCTCTGCTCCCCTCCACAGCATGTCTTTTTCCTGGTTCTCTCCCTCAGCCCCAACCAGTCCCAGCAGAAGACTGCCCTTCCCTGAGCCTGGTTCTGCTGGAGGTTTCTTCCTGTTAAAAGGGAGTTTTTCCTTCCCACTGTGGCCAAGTGCTTGCTCACAGGGGGTCGTTTTGACCGTTGGGGTTTTACATAATTATTGTATGGCCTTGCCTTACAATATAAAGCGCCTTGGGGCAACTGTTTGTTGTGATTTGGCGCTATATAAAAAAATTGATTGATTGATTGATTGACGCGAAGTGCATTCAAACCGTATAATGCACAGCTTCTCGTTGTTTAATCCGCTTATACCGTTTATATCATGGTCCCACACAGTGAGCTAACACACACATATTTATTTAAGTTAACAGAACTTGATAAAAATGTGTGAGTATTTGGGACTATTTTATACCAGTCTCAAGATATTTTGTCTCCAATGCGCTTACCGTGTCTGCGGGCTCGCTCACACTCACGTGCAGCCAGACATCTCTGCACCTCCTCCAGTCCGGCAGAGGAAGAAGCGCACACACAATTAAATCCTGCTGCATCCCATTCAGTTTGATTACTGACACCAAGTCGGCTAAAAGTCTCCTTTCAGTGCTCTTCAGTGCGCTCCTGCAGGTGTTCCACCTGCTGCATGTGCCTGATGTTTGGGAAAATGCATGAGACGAGAGCCGCATGAAGCCACACATCTGGCTCTGTCCTCCTCCTCCTCTCTGCACCACTCCATGGCACAGAGCCCAACTACGCATGCAGTCACAAAGTTCTGAAAAACTGGAGCGATCTGAATTCGGTTGGATGAATATGGGTGTGTGTGTGGAGACGATTCATCTCGTTCACAACATGACAGAACTTAATGCGCTGTTACGCGCAATAGCGCGTGATAGCGCACAACAAAGCACAACACTATTCTTGACCGTGTGTAATGGTTCCTGATAATTCTCCAGCAACACGTGCCAGTAATCGTAATGTGTGGTAACAGGTTGCAGCAGTTCCTGAGGACACCTGACACCCCGAATCATCACATTCGTGACTTATCGTCGTTATGTGTAAACGCAGCATTAACAGGCCTCCTGTGCTCAGTATTTGTCAATAAATGCGTGTGTAATGTTGTGAATGCCACACACTGTCGGCCACAGTGCCCCTCACATTTTTTACTTCAGTGTGTGCGCAGCTCTGAGCCCACAGCATTTACAGCCTCATACACACACACTAACTCTTTTACCATTTCATGTTTATTCCGTTTAACAGAGTACTAAATAAACTATCCCTGCGTGTATCTGTGTCACTTCGGTACATCTGGATATTTTTGGATTTTGGCATACGCCATATTTTAGTAGGAAATTCATGCAAGCCTTTGTACATGAGGGCCCTGATCTGAGTGTACCCAGGTTGAATCCAGATGGAGTCAGTCTCCAGCCCCGCCCAGAACCACCAACAGTCCAGCAGATCAACTGCATAGTTTACAGGAATTCTTCAGGTTGTGATCAGAGCAAGAAAATTGGCACAATCAAAGAAAGAACAAGTTCGAACACATGAAGTGAGACCAGTGAACATGGAACTCAGGCAAAACTAAAGTCTGAAATTAAGTCAGAGTGCGCTCAGAATTCCCCAACACATCAAAACTACATCCAAACAAAGAAACAGAAACCACTGAACCAAAAGGAGATGAGAGCAGCAAATTAACTAATTAACAAATGAGATGAAGCACAGTGTGTTCAACGTGAAGACTGGGAAGGCTCAGCTGCAGGGGAGCAGTCCAGCGGCTGATGACTCTCCAGAGGATTAGCTCAAAGTGGTTTGTCCAGTGGCATGAGGATCTTGGAGCTAAGTAGCAAGATTCTGATCAATGAAACTTTCATTGGCCGTGGAATCTGTTCATACTGTCAGCTTTCCTGAAGGAATAAGATGTGCAACTTGGTGTGACTCCATCATCCAGGAGAAGAATGTAGAAGATCCAGTTTGTGTTGGTACAGGTGTCAGCCAACTTTGGTGGTCAGCTCCACCAGATCACAGAGGTTAGCTGGCAGCTTAAGAGGCACAAAATGGTCCTTTAATGGCTCATGGATGCCTTCTAGAAATGCAACAGAGAGGGCTGAGGTGTTCCACCTGCTAGCTGCTGCTAAGGTTTGGAACATAAAAACCGTTGGCATAATCTGATACACATCCTGAACTGTGCTGCTGCTGCAGTGACCACATGTTGACCCAGTTCTCCACATCCACACACTCTCTTCATTACCTTACTGAATGAATCCAGGGGATGACAGATGTTGGACTGCTGGTCCTGCACTCCGACCGCCCGCTCTCTGGCCTGGCCCTTCACTTGAGAAACTATCCCATCTTAGGGTCTGTCAGTTGAATGTCTGGTAGGTCTCTGGATCTCCATTGTGACTTTCTATCATCAAGAGGAGGAGCTCAGAAGGAGGAAGAACTGCTGCTTCCTGGGATGTGGATGCTATCATTTACTGAGGAGCTAAACTCTGCTGATTGCTGGCCACCAGTCAGTCTCAGGAATATCTCCTGGGCCATCCATAAAATTACCACAAAGCTCTCAAAATGAATTAACGATTGTTCATGCTGGGATAGCTGCTGAGCTTGGGCCTTAAAGACATTACCCGATGATGGGCTCTTCATGAACTCCATCGCTGGCTTGATTGTGTTATGAATCTACAGAAGGACCCCAACGCAGAGAACAACAATGAAGGACGGTTTGAACAGGTTTTATTGTCCAGAATAACAATACAGATACACAGATACTTTATTTGTCATTGTAACAAGCACAGTGAAAGGTAAAGTGCAGCCTTTCAGTGCAAATATAACCCTGAGTAAACCACACGCAGACTTAAAGGTCTGGAGAAGAGAAGAAAAACAAACATAACATTTGTAACATTGAGGTATGTCCAGAATGCAAATGAAAAAGAAAAAATCTATAAGAATGTAATAGCAAAAAAGAGATTACACATAAAAAAGACAAAAGAATGTACAAAACTGTGGATATTGCACATAAACAAATATTTCCCTCATTTCAGTAAAAAAAAAAAAAAAAAAAAATGAGGTGGGCTTCATAGATAATTGGCAAAGCTTCTGGGGAAAACCTGGTCTTGTTAGGAGAGACGGCATCCATCCCACTTTGGATGGAGCAGCTCTCATTTCTAGAAATCTGGCCAATTTTCTTAAATCCTCCAAACCGTGACTATCCAGGGTTGGGACCAGGAAGCAGAGTTGTGGTCTTACACACCTCTCTGCAGCTTCTCTCCCCCTGCCATCCCCCTATTACCCCATCCCCGTAGAGACGGTGCCTGCTCCCAGACTACCAATAACCAGCAAAAATCTATTTAAGCATAAAAATTCAAAAAGAAAAAATAATATAGCACCTTCAACTGCACCACAGACTAAAACAGTTAAATGTGGTCTATTAAACATTAGGTCTCTCTCTTCTAAGTCCCTGTTGGTAAATGATATAATAATTGATCAACATATTGATTTATTCTGCCTAACAGAAACCTGGTTACAGCAGGATGAATATGTTAGTTTAAATGAGTCAACACCCCCGAGTCACACTAACTGTCAGAATGCTCGTAGCACGGGCCGAGGAGGAGGATTAGCAGCAATCTTCCATTCCAGCTTATTAATTAATCAAAAACCCAGACAGAGCTTTAATTCATTTGAAAGCTTGACTCTTAGTCTTGTCCATCCAAATTGGAAGTCCCAAAAACCAGTTTTATTTGTTATTATCTATCGTCCACCTGGTCGTTACTGTGAGTTTCTCTGTGAATTTTCAGACCTTTTGTCTGACTTAGTGCTTAGCTCAGATAAGATAATTATAGTGGGTGATTTTAACATCCACACAGATGCTGAGAATGACAGCCTCAACACTGCATTTAATCTATTATTAGACTCTATTTGCTTTGCTCAAAATGTAAATGAGTCCACCCACCACTTTAATCATATCTTAGATCTTGTTCTGACTTATGGTATGGAAATAGAAGACTTAACAGTATTCCCTGAAAACTCCCTTCTGTCTGATCATTTCTTAATAACATTTACATTTACTCTGATGGACTACCCAGCAGTGGGGAATAAGTTTCATTACACTAGAAGTCTTTCAGAAAGCGCTGTAACTAGGTTTAAGGATATGATTCCTTCTTTATGTTCTCTAATGCCATATACCAACACAGTGCAGAGTAGCTACCTAAACTCTGTAAGTGAGATAGAGTATCTCGTCAATAGTTTTACATCCTCATTGAAGACAACTTTGGATGCTGTAGTTCCTCTAAAAAAGAGAGCTTTAAATCAGAAGTGCCTGACTCCGTGGTATAACTCACAAACTCGTAGCTTAAAGCAGATAACCCGTAAGTTGGAGAGGAAATGGTGTCTCACTAATTTAGAAGATCTTCACTTAGCCTGGAAAAAGAGTCTGTTGCTCTATAAAAAAAGCCCTCCGTAAAGCTAGGACATCTTTCTACTCATCACTAATTGAAGAAAATAAGAACAACCCCAGGTTTCTTTTCAGCACTGTAGCCAGGCTGACAAAGAGTCAGAGCTCTATTGAGCCGAGTATTCCATTAACTTTAACTAGTAATGACTTCATGACTTTCTTTGCTAACAAAATTTTAACTATTAGAGAAAAAATTACTCATAACCATCCCAAAGACGTATCATTATCTTTGGCTGCTTTCAGTGATGCCGGTATTTGGTTAGACTCTTTCTCTCCGATTGTTCTGTCTGAGTTATTTTCATTAGTTACTTCATCCAAACCATCAACATGTTTATTAGACCCCATTCCTACCAGGCTGCTCAAGGAAGCCCTACCATTATTTAATGCTTCGATCTTAAATATGATCAATCTATCTTTATTAGTTGGCTATGTACCACAGGCTTTTAAGGTGGCAGTAATTAAACCATTACTTAAAAAGCCATCACTTGACCCAGCTATCTTAGCTAATTATAGGCCAATCTCCAACCTTCCTTTTCTCTCAAAAAGTCTTGAAAGGGTAGTTGTAAAACAGCTAACTGATCATCTGCAGAGGAATGGTCTATTTGAAGAGTTTCAGTCAGGTTTTAGAATTCATCATAGTACAGAAACAGCATTAGTGAAGGTTACAAATGATCTTCTTATGGCCTCGGACAGTGGACTCATCTCTGTGCTTGTTCTGTTAGACCTCAGTGCTGCTTTTGATACTGTTGACCATAAAATTTTATTACAGAGATTAGAGCATGCCATAGGTATTAAAGGCACTGCGCTGCGGTGGTTTGAATCATATTTGTCTAATAGATTACAATTTGTTCATGTAAATGGGGAATCTTCTTCACAGACTAAAGTTAATTATGGAGTTCCACAAGGTTCTGTGCTAGGACCAATTTTATTCACTTTATACATGCTTCCCTTAGGCAGTATTATTAGACGGTATTGCTTAAATTTCATTGTTACGCAGGTGATACCCAGCTTTATCTATCCATGAAGCCAGAGGACACACACCAATTAGCTAAACTGCAGGATTGTCTTACAGACATAGATCCAAGACATGGATGACCTCTAATTTCCTGCTTTTAAACTCAGATAAAACTGAAGTTATTGTACTTGGCCCCACAAATCTTAGAAACATGGTGTCTAACCAGATCCTTACTCTGGATGGCATTACCCTGACCTCTAGTAATACTGTGAGAAATCTTGGAGTCATTTTTGATCAGGATATGTCATTCAAAGCGCATATTAAACAAATATGTAGGACTGCTTTTTTGCATTTACGCAATATCTCTAAAATCAGAAAGGTCTTGTCTCAGAGTGATGCTGAAAAACTAATTCATGCATTTATTTCCTCTAGGCTGGACTATTGTAATTCATTATTATCAGGTTGTCCTAAAAGTTCCCTAAAAAGCCTTCAGTTAATTCAAAATGCTGCAGCTAGAGTACTGACGGGGACTAGAAGGAGAGAGCATATCTCACCCATATTGGCCTCTCTTCATTGGCTTCCTGTTAATTCTAGAATAGAATTTAAAATTCTTCTTCTTACTTATAAGGTTTTGAATAATCAGGTCCCATCTTATCTTAGGGACCTCGTAGTACCATACCAACAAATTGTAATCTATTAAATAAATATGATTCAAACCACCGCAGCGCAGTGCCTTTAATACCTATGGCATGCTCTAATCTCTGTAATAAAATTTTATGGTCAACAGTATCAAAAGCAGCACTGAGGTCCAACAGAACAAGCACAGAGATAAGTCCACTGTCCGAAGCAATAAGAAGATCATTTGTAACCTTCACTAATGCTGTTTCTGTACTATGATGAATTCTAAAACCTGACTGAAACTCTTCAAATAGACCATTCCTCTGCAGATGATCAGTTAGCTGTTTTACAACTACCCTTTCAAGAATTTTTGAGAGAAAAGGAAGGTTGGAGATTGGCCTATAATTAGCTAAGATAGCTGGGTCAAGTGATGGCTTTTTAAGTAATGGTTTAATTACTGCCACCTTAAAAGCCTGTGGTACATAGCCAACTGTTGGGTATTTTCGCCTCCAAACATTCTTAAAACCTTGATAAGACAAACAGAGTCAAGAAACACCAGTGAGACAGAATGTCAATTTTAGCTCGCGAGGAGTGCAGTCAGGCTGTACACCAAAGCTACACTAAAGTCTGGCCTGCGCTCCCGCTCTTTTTATTTAGGACTTCCCTACATACATGGGCGGTACAGCTCCTAAGGGGAGGAGTGATAGCGCGTGAGCTGTTGCCGCAGAACCGCTGATTGCACAATACATTCAGGACGTTCAGAACCTTTTAATCTTGGGCTCGATTAAGATGTGTTTAAGACATCTATCGATTAATCACACTTCTTCTGACACAAGGACTAATGTATCATAATCACACTGTGGTTGGAACATTCAATTCTCTATTCTTTATCTCACTGCTCCGCTTACGGCTGCATTCTGCCTGGGTCATCTTCACATATCCTGAAAAAGAGCTTAGCGTGCACACAGAGATACCACAACTTGCAGAAACACGTCATGTCACATATCTTAAGTAACCTTCACCCATCACATCAGTACAATACACTTTATCAGAGCAGAGAGAACTACATTCTACCAGAGCAGAGAACACAAAACATGCATGATAAAATAAAACAGTGTATCTACAGAATAACTCCAACACCAACTAACAAAGATAGATTGATCATATTTAAGATCGAAGCATTAAATAATGGTAGGGCTTCCTTGAGCAGCCTGGTAGGAATGGGGTCTAATAGACATGTTGATGTTTGGAGGAAATAACTAATGAAAATAACTGAGACAGAACAATCAGAGAGAAAGAATCTAACCAAATACCAGCATTACTGAAAGCAGCCAAGGATAACGATATGTCTTTGGGATGGTTATGAGTAATTTTTTCTCTAATAGTTAAAATTTTATTAGCAAAGAAAGTCATGAAGTTATTACTAGTTAAAGTTAAAGGAATACTCGGCTCAGTAGAGCTCTGACTCTTTGTCAGCCTGGCTACAGTGCTGAAAAGAAATCTGGGGTTGTTCTTATTTTCTTCAATTAGTGATGAGTAGTAAGATGTCCTAGCTTTACGGAGGGCTTTTTTTTATAGCGCAACAGACTCTTTTTCCAGGCTAAGTGAAGATCTTCTAAATTAGTGAGACGCCATTTCCTGTCCAACTTACAGGTTATCTGCTTTAAGCTGCGAGTTTGTGAGTTATACCACGGAGTCAGACACTTCTGATTTAAGGCTCTCTTTTTCAGAGGAGCTACAGCATCCAAAGTTGTGCTCAATGAGGATGTAAAACTATTGACGAGATACTCTATCTCACTCACAGAGTTTAGGTAGCTACTCTGCACTGTGTTGGTATATGGCATTGGAGAACATAACAAAGAAGGAATCATATCCTTAAACGTAGTTACAGCGCTTTCCGAAAGACTTCTACTGTAATGAAACTTATTCCCCACTGCTGGGTAGTCCATTAAAGTAAATGTAAATGTTTTTAAGAAATGATCAGACAGAAGGGGGTTTTCAGGGAATACTGTTAAGTCTTCAATTTCCATGCCATAAGTCAGAACAAGATCTAAAGTATGGTTAAAGTGGTGGGTGGACTCATTTACATTTTGAGCGAAGCCAGTTGAGTCTAATAATAGATTAAATGCCATGTTGAGGCTGTCATTCTCAGCATCTATGTGAATGTTAAAATTGCCCACTATAATTATCTTATCTGAGCTAAGCACTAAGTCAGACAAAAGGTCTGAAAATTCACAGAGAAACTCACAGTAACAACCACGTGGATGATAGATAACAACAAATAAAACTGGTTTTTGGGACTTCCAATTTGGATGGGCAAGACTAAGAGTCAAGCTTTCAAATGAATTAAAGCTCTGTCTGGGTTTTTGATTCATTAATAAGCTGGAATGGAAGATTGCTGCTAATCCTCCGCCTCGGCCCGTGCTACGAGCATTCTGACAGTTAGTGTGACTCAGGGGTGTTGACTCATTTAAACTAACATATTCATCCTGCTGTAACCAGGTTTCTGTTAGGCAGAATAAATCAATATGTTGATCAATTATTATATCATTTACTAACAGGGACTTAGAAGAGAGAGACCTAATGTTTAATAGACCACATTTAACTGTTTTAGTCTGTGGTGCAGTTGAAGGTGCTATATTATTTTTTCTTTTTGAATTTTTATGCTTAAATAGATTTTTACTGGTTGTTGGTGGTCTGGGAGCAGGCACCGTCTCTACGGGGATGGGGTATTGGGGGGATGGCAGGGGGAGAGAAGCTACAGAGAGGTGTGTAAGACTACAACTCTGCTTTCTGGTCCCAACCCTGGATAGTCACGGTTTGGAGGATTTAAGAAAATTGGCCAGATTTCTAGAAATGAGAGCTGCTCCATCCAAAGTGGGATGGATGCCGTCTCTCCTAACAAGACCAGGTTTTCCCCAGAAGCTTTGCCAATTATCTATGAAGCCCACCTCATGTTTTGGACACCACTCAGACAGCCAGCAATTCAAGGAGAACATGCAGCTAAACAAAGCTATTTTTTTATTTAGCTATTACCATTACTGCTAAAGGAGGCCGAGGAATAACTAAACATTTCACACCCAGAGCAGAAAAGTGCGGGAGAGACAGGAGAAGCCGCCATGCTAAACCGGCTAAGAGCTAATAGCTGCGCTAAGCTAGTGGATTCCTAAAAACACACAAAGTGAATAATGTGTAAATAATTTAGAGGTGATTCAGCAGAGGGAGTGCTTTAGTTAAGGCACGTGAAGATTACACTGGGAAACAAATCATTATCTAGTTATCTAGATCAATCTAACTGCGCAGAATAAGCAGCTAACAGATACAGCAAAACACTGCTGTGCTCCGGAACAGGAAGTGATACAATACTGCAGTGAGAGCCAACCACCAGTAGAGTGGTTGGCTCTTCAGTCAGAGCCATGAAGGTTTTCATGATCAGAGCTTTCTCTTATCGTGCCCCTGTTCTGTGGAATGATCTCCCTGCGTCAATAAAACAGTCAGATTCTGTGGAGACTTTCAAGACCAGACTTAAGACGCACTTATTTTCCCTTTCATATGGCAGCATACTGGTACAGTTTTGTTTTATGCTTTCACTCTTTTATTCATTTTATTAGTAATTACCTAAATTCTTTATGGAGTGCGATGATGAAGAATGTGTGACAGCTGTCAGGAATTAATGAGTGACAGCTGTCACTCCCGGCTGTGTCCGTGGCGGCAGAGCCCTCTTGTGCCTGAAGCCCGCACTTCAGGCAGGGCGCCTCTGGTGGTGGGCCAGCAGTACATCCTCTTCTGGCGGCCCACACAACAAGGTTGCTGGTGTGGACGGTGTGCAGTCAGAGGTGTAGAGGGCAAAGAACAGCGGGTTCAGCACGCAGCCTTGAGGGGAACCGGTGCTGAGTGTGAGTGCTGTGGATATGTGGGGGCCAAACCTGACTGTCTGAGTCAGGATTAGCACAGCTCATAGCACGCAGGAGGACTGATCAAACACAGGTTTGGGTCAAGCACCCAGTAATCAGCCTAAAAAACCGCCTTAGTTTATCTGAGGGGAAAAGCAGGAGAATAATAAAAAACAACAAAGAAAATAAAACAGGTAGAGTTCAGTCACCACAGATCCATACAGCAGCAAAACAGCAGGCAAAAGACAGAATCCAGAATGGCAGCAAAGTCTAGAAAGTGGAGTCATAAACACCGTAATCAGAGCAAAAACCGTTGGCAACAAGGATGAGGAAAGATGGCAAAGGTCAGTCAAGTAATATCACATGGAGTGCTAGAGACCAGAGCAGAGCCTAATACAATCTGGGAACTGGGAGATGTTGTCATGGCGGTTACAGGATGTCAATCGATTAAACCTGGAAGTGCAGGGACACTGCGTGGTGCTTATCTCTGGTTTCTGAGGCATGAAGCAAACGAGAGCCCATGACTCCCACGGACATGGCGCCAGTCCATCATAGATTACTGCCCAGCCGAGGATAGTGCCCATTTTACAACTGCTGACTGAGGCAGATTCATAGGTCATAGGTCAACAACCCAGATGTTATAGTGACACCTAATAAACACCACGAAGTAACACGGAGGTGCATTTACCAGAAATAACTCAGAATGACTTGGAACATTTGAACAAAAGAGAACTAGAGCCAAAACATGATGCAGGAAATGGAATCCTCCACATTTATAATGGAAAGTTGAATGAAGTAATACAGAAAATAAATTAAAAATCGAGCTTGATTAACACATTAGATCAGGGGCCACAATCACATCTATACGGCAAACACACGAAATGACAGAGAAACGCCGAGTGTGACATGAGACCTGTGAGTGGAAGATGAAATAAAATCAGAGAAAACATAAAAAAAAAATCAAACTAAGGTTGACACGTTCACAATTGATCATAAATGAACAGATTTCAAATGTTTGAAGGAATGAGTTTACATGTTTGAACTTATGGATCTCCAATATAACGATCTGATTCTCGATGTTATTCATTTCTTCACTCACATATAAGTGAAGAAAAGAGCAGCGTGTGAGACACACACTGGACACGTGGGGGAGACACAGCGGACAGGTGTGAGAGACATACTGGACACGTGTGAGAGACATACTGGACACGTGTGAGAGACATACTGGACACGTGTGAGAGACACAGCGGACAGGTGTGAGAGACATACTGGACACGTGTGAGAGACATACTAGACACGTGTGAGAGACACACATTGGACACGTGGGAGAGACACAGCGGACAGGTGTGAGAGACATACTGGACACGTGTGAGAGACATACTAGACACGTGTGAGAGACATACTGGCACGTGGGAGAGACACAGCAGACAGGTGTGAGAGACATACTGGACACGTGTGAGAGACATACTAGACACGTGTGAGAGACATACTGGACACGTGTGAGAGACACACACTGGACACGTGGGAGAGACACAGCGGACAGGTGTGAGAGACATACTGGACACGTGTGAGAGACACAGTGGACAGGTGTGAGAGACACTGGACATGTGTGAGACACACACTGGACACGTGTGAGAGACATACTAGACACGTGTGAGAGACACAGCGGACAGGTGTGAGAGACATACTGGACACGTGTGAGAGACATACTAGACACGTGTGAGAGACACACACTGTACATGTGGGAGAGACACAGCGGACAGGTGTGAGAGACATACTGGACACGTGTGAGAGACATACTGGACACGTGTGAGAGATATACTGGACACGTGGGAAAGACACAGCGGACAGGTGTGAGAGACATACTGGACACGTGTGAGAGACATACTAGACACGTGTGAGAGACATACTGGACACGTGTGAGAGACACACACTGGACACGTGGGAGAGACATACTGGACACGTGTGAGAGACATACTGGACACGTGTGAGAGACACAGTGGACAGGTGTGAGAGACACTGGACACGTGTGAGACACACACTGGACACGTGTGAGAGACACAGCGGACAGGTGTGAGAGACATACTGGACACGTGTGAGAGACATACTAGACACGTGTGAGAGACACACACTGGACACGTGGGAGAGACACAGCGGACAGGTGTGAGAGACATACTGGACACGTGTGAGAGACACACTGGACACGTGTGAGAGACATACTAGACACGTGTGAGAGACACACTGGACATGTGGGAGAGACACAGCGGACAGGTGTGAGAGACATACTGGACACGTCTGAGAGACATACTGGACATGTGTGAGAGACATACTAGACACGTGTGAGAGACACAGCAGACAGGTGTGAGAGACATACTGGACACGTGTGAGACACACACTGGACACATGTGAGACACACACTGGACACGTGTGAGAGACACAGCGGACAGGTGTGAGAGACACTCGACACGTATGAGACACACACTGGACACGTGTGAGAGACACACACTGGACACGTGGGAGAGACACAGCGGACAGGTGTGAGAGACATACTGGACACGTGTGAGACACATACTTGACACGTGAGAGACACACACTGGACACGTGGAAGAGACACACACTGGACACGTGGGAGAGACACAGCGGACATGTGTGAGAGACATACTAGACACGTGTGAGAGACACACACTGGACACGTGTGAGAGACATACTGGACACGTGTGAGAGACACACACTGGACACGTGGGAGAGACACAGCGGACAGGTGTGAGAGACATACTGGACACGTGTGAGAGACACACTGGACACGTGTGAGAGACATACTAGACACGTGTGAGACACACACTGGACATGTGGGAGAGACACAGCGGACAGGTGTGAGAGACATACTGGACACGTCTGAGAGACATACTGGACATGTGTGAGAGACATACTAGACACGTGTGAGAGACACAGCAGACAGGTGTGAGAGACATACTGGACACGTGTGAGACACACACTGGACACGTGTGAGAGACACAGCGGACAGGTGTGAGAGACACTCGACACGTATGAGACACACACTGGACACGTGGGAGAGACACAGCGGACAGGTGTGAGAGACATACTGGACACGTGTGAGACACATACTTGACACGTGAGAGACACACACTGGACACGTGGAAGAGACACACACTGGACACGTGGGAGAGACACAGCAGACATGTGTGAGAGACATACTAGACACGTGTGAGAGACACACACTGGACACGTGTGAGAGACATACTGGGCACGTGTGAGAGACACAGCGGACATGTGTGAGAGACATACTGGACATGTGTGAGAGATACAGCGGACAGGTGTGAGAGACATACTGGACACGTGTGAGAGACACACACTGGACACGTGGGAGAGACACAGCGGACAGGTGTGAGAGACATACTGGACACGTGTGAGAGACATACTAGACACGTGTGAGAGACACACACTGGACACGTGGGAGAGACACAGTGGACAGGTGTGAGAGACATACTGGACACGTGTGAGAGACATACTAGACACGTGTGAGAGACATACTGGACACGTGGGAGAGACACAGCGGACAGGTGTGAGAGACATACTGGACACGTGTGAGAGACATACTAGACACGTGTGAGAGACATACTGGACACGTGTGAGAGACACACACTGGACACGTGGGAGAGACACAGCGGACAGGTGTGAGAGACATACTGGACACGTGTGAGAGGCATACTGGACACGTGTGAGAGACACAGTGGACAGGTGTGAGAGACACTGGACACGTGTGAGACACACACTGGACACATGTGAGAGACACAGCGGACAGGTGTGAGAGACATACTGGACACATGTGAGAGACATACTGGACACGTGTGAGAGACACAGCGGACACGTGTGAGAGACACAGCGGACAGGTGTGAGAGACATACTGGACACGTGTGAGAGACATACTAGACACGTGTGAGAGACATACTAGACACGTGTGAGAGACACACACTGGACACGTGGGAGAGACATAGTGGACACATGTGAGAGACATACTAGACACGTGTGAGAGACATACTGGACACGTGTGAGAGACACTGGACACGTGTGAGAGACACAGCGGACAGGGGTGAGAGACATACTGGACACGTGTGAGAGACATACTAGACACGTGTGAGAGACATACTGGACACGTGTGAGAGACATACTAGACACGTGTGAGAGACACACACTGGACACGTGGGAGAGACACAGCGGACAGGTGTGAGAGACATACTGGACATGTGTGAGAGACATACTGGACACATGTGAGAGACACACTGGACACGTGTGAGAGACACAGTGGACAGGTGTGAGAGACACTGGACACGTGTGAGACACACACTGGACACATGTGAGAGACACAGCGGACAGGTGTGAGAGACATACTGGACACGTGTGAGAGACACAGCGGACACGTGTGAGAGACACAGCGGACAGGTGTGAGATACATACTGGACACGTGTGAGAGACATACTAGACACGTGTGAGAGACATACTGGACAGGTGTGAGAGACATACTAGACACGTGTGAGAGACACACACTGGACACGTGGGAGAGACATACTGGACACATGTGAGAGACATACTGGACACGTGTGAGAGACACTGGACACGTGTGAGAGACACAGCGGACAGGGGTGAGAGACATACTGGACACGTGTGAGAGACATACTAGACACGTGTGAGAGACATACTGGACACGTGTGAGAGACATACTAGACACGTGTGAGAGACACACACTGGACACGTGGGAGAGACACAGCGGACAGGTGTGAGAGACATACTGGACACGTGTGAGAGACATACTGGACACGTGTGAGAGACACACTGGACACGTGTGAGAGACATACTAGACACGTGTGAGAGACACACACTGGACATGTGGGAGAGACACAGCGGACAGGTGTGAGAGACATACTGGACACGTGTGAGAGACATACTAGACACGTGTGAGAGACATACTGGACACGTGTGAGAGACACAGCGGACAGGTGTGAGAGACATACTGGACACGTGTGAGACACACACTGGACACGTGTGAGAGACACAGCGGACAGGTGTGAGAGACACTCGACACGTGTGAGACACACACTGGACACGTGTGAGAGACACACACTGGACACATGGGAGAGACACAGCGGACAGGTGTGAGAGACATACTGGACACGTGTGAGAGACATACTGGACACGTGAGAGACACACACTGGACACGTGGAAGAGACACACACTGGACATGTGGGAGAGACACAGCGGACATGTGTGAGAGACATACTAGACACATGTGAGAGACACACACTGGACACGTGTGAGAGACATACTGGACACGTGTGAGAGACACAGCGGACATGTGTGAGAGACATACTGGACATGTGTGAGAGACACAGCGGACAGGTGTGAGAGACATACTGGACACGTGTGAGAGACAGACACTGGACACGTGGGAGAGACATACTAGACATGTGTGAGAGACACAGCGGACACGTGTGAGAGACACACACTGGACACATGTGAGAGACACAGCGGACATGTGTGAGAGACATACACTGGACACGTGTGAGAGACACACACTGGACACGTGGGAGAGACACAGCGGACACGTGTGAGAGACATACTAGACACGTGTGAGAGACACACACTGGACACGTGTGAGAGACATACTGGACATGTGTGAGAGACATACTGGACATGTGTGAGAGACACAGCAGACAGGTGTGAGAGACACATTGGACATGTGTGAGAGACACACACTGGACACGTGGGAGAGACACAGCGGACATGTGTGAGAAACACACACTGGATACGTGTGAGAGACACACACTGGACACATGGGAGAGACACAGTGGACATGTGTGAGAGACACAGCGGACATGTGTGAGAGACACACACTGGACACGTGTGAGAGACAGACACTGGACACATGGGAGAGACACACTGGACATGTGTGAGAGACATACTGGACACATGGGAGAGACACAGCGGACAGGTGTTAGAGACATACTAGACACGTGTGAGAGACACAGCGGACACGTGTGAGAGACACACACTGGACACGTGGGAGAGACACAGCGGACACATGTGAGAGACACACACTGGACACGTGTGAGAGACACACACTGGACACGTGTGAGAGACACAGCGGACATGTGTGAGAGACATACTAGACACATGTGAGAGACACACACTGGACACGTGTGAGAGACATACTGGACACGTGTGAGAGACATACTGGACATGTGTGAGAGACACAGCAGACAGGTGTGAGAGACAAGAGACACACTGGACATGTGTGAGAGACACACACTGGACACGTGGGAGAGACACAGCGGACATGTGTGAGAGACACACACTGGACACGTGTGAGAGACACACACTGGACACATGGGAGAGACACAGTGGACATGTGTGAGAGACACAGCGGACATGTGTGAGAGACATACTAGACATGTGTGAGAGACACACACTGGACACGTGTGAGAGACACAGCGGACATGTGTGAGAGACACACTGGACACATGTGAGACACACTGGACACGTGTGAGAGACATACTGGACACATGGGAGAGACACAGCGGACAGGTGTGAGACACACACTGGACAGGTGACCTGCTGGAAACACAATAAACAGTAGCTCCCATGATGTCTTGGGCTGGTTCTTCCTTCACGTGAGGCTTTAAAGGCAGCAACAGTTTTCGTATTAATCTCATCACTGCCCCTCCCCTCAGACAAACCAGATCCCCCAGCAAAGGTTCCTGCAGCATCTGACATCCGGAGATCAAGTTTGACACTGTCATGGTATGGGCCAACCTACGATGGCGGTAGTGCTGTGCAGTCCTACATCCTGGAGATCTGGAACTCTGTCGAGCAGCAGTGGAAGCACCTCGTATCTTGCAACAGTACTTCCTACAACATACAGGTGTGTACAGCTGGTACATAAATCACAGTTTATAACATGGTTATAGAGCAGCCACAGGTGGTCACAGATGTGCAATGATTTTTCCAGATTTGTTCTAAGTGCTTGCTGATGTGTGACGGGCATTATATACACGGAACAAAAATCTGAACACAATCAATGCCATTTTCACTTATTATTTCTTGGCAATAAACACAAAGAAACTCAGTATGAAATACTGCATAGACAGCACAGGACACCAGTTTTTCTGAACAAACTACACCCACGTAGGTTACCTTTGTGTCTTAAATGCAAATTAACAAATGATATATATATATATATATATATATATATATATATATATATATATATATATATATATATATATATATATATATATATATATATATGCATTGCTTATAGAGTTGTTCAAAAATATCTAAATACTGGTTTTGTGTAACCAAGGAAATCAGTGCTATTCTGAAGTTGGGAATCTGTAAAGATCCAGGTCAGTTTCTATCAGGGCTGCTATCTCCCAATGAATTAACAGACAAGAATAAATCAAAATTATTAAGAAAACTTTTATACTTGGCACGAAAATGTATCTTGTTTAACTGGATTAAGGAGAAAACAACAGTAACTCAGTGGTATACAGAGATTATCGGAGTATTACCAATGGAGAGTCTAAGTGCAAAGTTAAGAGGTAGTGATGATAAATATTTGGATTTATGGCGCCCTCTATTGGAATACTTGCCTGGTGATCGAAGCAATACTTTGCAAAAGGGCAATGGTTTGCTGAACTGGAGAAGCTTGGGGTCTTCCAATTGAATAAATTTGTCTCTGTAGCCTGTTTTAGGTAAATTATGTGTATTTCTTTTTTTATTTCTTATTTAATTGTTTGCAACTCAGATTTCTCAGTATTTTTAGTTCAGTTTAGTTTTTTGGGTATTGTTGCATTTTAATGTTAAAATTTCAATAAAATATGTTTACAAAAATTATAACACTTTTGTTTTTGCTCCCGTTTGTCATAAGCTGAACTCAAAGTTCTAAAACATTTTATATAAACCCAAATGACTTAAATCTGTGATAGTGAGCACTTCTCATTTGCTGAGATAATCCATCCCACCTCACAGGTGTGGCATATCAAGATGCTGATTAGACAACATGATTATTGCACAGGTGTGCCTTAGGCCGGTGATTATTGATGGGTTTACAGGTATTTAAAGCTGCTACAGGTGTTCACAGATGTGATATAGGTTCATATAGATGGGTTACAGGTGCTTGTTGATGTTATATGTGTTTATAGATGGGTTACAGGTGCTTGTTGATGTTACATGTGTTTATAGATGTGTTATAGGTGCTTATAGATGTTACATGTGTTTATAGATGTGTTACAGGTGCTTGTTGATGTTACATGTGTTTATAGATGTGTTATAGGTGCTTGTTGATGTTATATGTGTTTATAGATGTGTTATAGGTGCTTATAGATGTTACATGTGTTTATAGATGTGTTACAGGTGCTTGTTGATGTTACATGTGTTTATAGATGTGTTACAGGTGCTTGTTGATGTTATATGTGTTTATAGATGTGTTGTAGTCTTACACACCTCTCTGCAGCTTCTCTCCCCCTGCCATCCCCTCATTACCCCATCCCCGTAGAGACGGTGCCTGCTCCCAGACTACCAATAACCAGCAAAATCTATTTAAGCATAAAAATTCAAAAAGAAAAAATAATATAGCACCTTCAACTGCACCACAGACTAAAACAGTTAAATGTGGTCTATTAAACATTAGGTCTCTCTCTTCTAAGTCCCTGTTGGTAAATGATATAATAATTGATCAACATATTGATTTATTCTGCCTAACAGAAACCTGGTTACAGCAGGATGAATATGTTAGTTTAAATGAGTCAACACCCCCGAGTCACACTAACTGTCAGAATGCTCGTAGCACGGGCCGGGGTGGAGGATTAGCAGCAATCTTCCATTCCAGCTTATTAATTAATCCAAAACCCAGACAGAGCTTTAATTCATTTGAAAGCTTGTCTCTTAGTCTTGTCCATCCAAATTGGAAGTCCCAAAAACCAGTTTTATTTGTTATTATCTATCGTCCACCTGGTCGTTACTGTGAGTTTCTCTGTGAATTTTCAGACCTTTTGTCTGACTTAGTGCTTAGCTCAGATAAGATAATTATAGTGGGCGATTTTAACATCCACACAGATGCTGAGAATGACAGCCTCAACACTGCATTTAATCTATTATTAGACTCTATTGGCTTTGCTCAAAAAGTAAATGAGTCCACCCACCACTTTAATCATATCTTAGATCTTGTTCTGACTTATGGTATGGAAATAGAAGACTTAACAGTATTCCCTGATAACTCCCTTCTGTCTGATCATTTCTTAATAACATTTACATTTACTCTGATGGACTACCCAGCAGTGGGGAATAAGTTTCATTACACTAGAAGTCTTTCAGAAAGCGCTGTAACTAGGTTTAAGGATATGATTCCTTCTTTATGTTCTCTAATGCCATATACCAACACAGTGCAGAGTAGCTACCTAAACTCTGTAAGGGAGATAGAGTATCTCGTCAATAGTTTTACATCCTCATTGAAGACAACTTTGGATGCTGTAGCTCCTCTGAAAAAGAGAGCTTTAAATCAGAAGTGTCTGACTCCGTGGTATAACTCACAAACTCGTAGCTTAAAGCAGATAACCCGTAAGTTGGAGAGGAAATGGCGTCTCACTAATTTAGAAGATCTTCACTTAGCCTGGAAAAAGAGTCTGTTGCTCTATAAAAAAGCCCTTCGTAAAGCTAGGACATCTTTCTACTCATCACTAATTGAAGAAAATAAGAACAACCCCAGGTTTCTTTTCAGCACTGTAGCCAGGCTGACAAAGAGTCAGAGCTCTATTGAGCTGAGTATTCCATTAACTTTAACTAGTAATGACTTCATGACTTTCTTTGCTAACAAAATTTTAACTATTAGAGAAAAAATTACTCATAACCATCCCAAAGACGTATCGTTATCTTTGGCTGCTTTCAGTGATGCCGGTATTTGGTTAGACTCTTTCTCTCCGATTGTTCTGTCTGAGTTATTCTCATTAGTTACTTCATCCAAACCATCAACATGTTTATTAGACCCCATTCCTACCAGGCTGCTCAAGGAAGCCCTACCATTATTTAATGCTTCGATCTTAAATATGATCAATCTATCTTTGTTAGTTGGCTATGTACCACAGGCTTTTAAGGTGGCAGTAATTAAACCATTACTTAAAAAGCCATCACTTGACCCAGCTATCTTAGCTAATTATAGGCCAATCTCCAACCTTCCTTTTCTCTCAAAAATTCTTGAAAGGGTAGTTGTAAAACAGCTAACTGATCATCTGCAGAGGAATGGTCTATTTGAAGAGTTTCAGTCAGGTTTTAGAATTCATCATAGTACAGAAACAGCATTAGTGAAGGTTACAAATGATCTTCTTATGGCCTCGGACAGTGGACTCATCTCTGTGCTTGTTCTGTTAGATCTCAGTGCTGCTTTTGATACTGTTGACCATAAAATTTTATTACAGAGATTAGAGCATGCCATAGGTATTAAAGGCACTGCGCTGCGGTGGTTTGAATCATATTTGTCTAATAGATTACAATTTGTTCATGTAAATGGGGAATCTTCTTCACAGACTAAAGTTAATTATGGAGTTCCACAAGGTTCTGTGCTAGGACCAATTTTATTCACTTTATACATGCTTCCCTTAGGCAGTATTATTAGACGGTATTGCTTAAATTTTCATTGTTACGCAGATGATACCCAGCTTTATCTATCCATGAAGCCAGAGGACACACACCAATTAGCTAAACTGCAGGATTGTCTTACAGACATAAAGACATGGATGACCTCTAATTTCCTGCTTTTAAACTCAGATAAAACTGAAGTTATTGTACTTGGCCCCACAAATCTTAGAAACATGGTGTCTAACCAGATCCTTACTCTGGATGGCATTACCCTGACCTCTAGTAATACTGTGAGAAATCTTGGAGTCATTTTTGATCAGGATATGTCATTCAAAGTGCATATTAAACAAATATGTAGGACTGCTTTTTTGCATTTACGCAATATCTCTAAAATCAGAAAGGTCTTGTCTCAGAGTGATGCTGAAAAACTAATTCATGCATTTATTTCCTCTAGGCTGGACTATTGTAATTCATTATTATCAGGTTGTCCTAAAAGTTCCCTAAAAAGCCTTCAGTTAATTCAAAATGCTGCAGCTAGAGTACTGACGGGGACTAGAAGGAGAGAGCATATCTCACCCATATTGGCCTCTCTTCATTGGCTTCCTGTTAATTCTAGAATAGAATTTAAAATTCTTCTTCTTACTTATAAGGTTTTGAATAATCAGGTCCCATCTTATCTTAGGGACCTCGTAGTACCATATTACCCCAATAGAGCGCTTCGCTCTCAGACTGCAGGCTTACTTGTAGTTCCTAGGGTTTGTAAGAGTAGAATGGGAGGCAGAGCCTTCAGCTTTCAGGCTCCTCTCCTGTGGAACCAGCTCCCAATTCAGATCAGGGAGACAGACACCCTCTCTACTTTTAAGATTAGGCTTAAAACTTTCCTTTTTGCTAAAGCTTATAGTTAGGGCTGGATCAGGTGACCCTGAACCATCCCTTAGTTATGCTGCTATAGACGTAGACTGCTGGGGGGTTCCCATGATGCACTGTTTCTTTTTCTTTTTGCTCTGTATGCACCACTCTGCATTTAATCATTAGTGATCGATCTCTGCTCCCCTCCACAGCATGTCTTTTTCCTGGTTCTCTCCCTCAGCCCCAACCAGTCCCAGCAGAAGACTGCCCCTCCCTGAGCCTGGTTCTGCTGGAGGTTTCTTCCTGTTAAAAGGGAGTTTTTCCTTCCCACTGTAGCCAAGTGCTTGCTCACAGGGGGTCGTTTTGACCGTTGGGGTTTTACATAATTATTGTATGGCCTTGCCTTACAATATAAAGCGCCTTGGGGCAACTGTTTGTTGTGATTTGGCGCTATATAAAAAAAATTGATTGATTGATTGATTATAGGTGCTTATAGATGTTACATGTGTTTATAGATGTGTTATAGGTGCTTATTGATGTTACATGTGTTTATAGATGTGTTATAGGTGCTTATAGATGTTACATGTGTTTATAGATGTGTTATAGGTGCTTATTGATGTTACATGTGTTTATAGATGTGTTATAGGTGCTTATAGATGTTACATGTGTTTATAGATGTGTTATAGGTGCTTGTTGATGTTACATGTGTTTATAGATGGGTTACAGGTGCTTGTTGATGTTACATGTGTTTATAGATGTGTTATAGGTGCTTATAGATGTTACATGTGTTTATAGATGTGTTACAGGTGCTTGTTGATGTTACATGTGTTTATAGATGTGTTATAGGTGCTTGTTGATGTTACATGTGTTTATAGATGTGTTATAGGTGCTTGTTGATGTTACATGTGTTTATAGATGGGTTACAGGTGCTTGTTGATGTTACATGTGTTTATAGATGTGTTATAGGTGCTTATAGATGTTACATGTGTTTATAGATGTGTTACAGGTGCTTATTGATGTTACATGTGTTTATAGATGTGTTATAGGTGCTTATAGATGTTACATGTGTTTATAGATGTGTTATAGGTGCTTATAGATGTTACATGTGTTTATAGATGTGTTACAGGTGCTTGTTGATGTTACATGTGTTTATAGATGTGTTATAGGTGCTTGTTGATGTTACATGTGTTTATAGATGGGTTACAGGTGCTTGTTGATGTTACATGTGTTTATAGATGTGTTATAGGTGCTTATAGATGTTACATGTGTTTATAGATGTGTTACAGGTGCTTGTTGATGTTACATGTGTTTATAGATGTGTTATAGGTGCTTGTTGATGTTACATGTGTTTATAGATGTGTTATAGGTGCTTATAGACAGGGTGAACATAACTGGTACTCATTATGCTCGTGTGTGCTAAACAGTGATGCCAATAACGCGTTACTTAGTAACGCGTTACTCTAATCTGACCACTTTTTTTAGTAACGAGTAATCTAACACGTTAATCTTTCCAAATCAGTAATCAGATTAAAGTTACTTCTCCAAGTCACTATGTGTTACTATTATTTTTACATTGTGGGTAGATAGCAGCATTAAACTTGGTCCGTGGGCAGCAGGTTGGGGTTCAACTGAACTGCCCACTTTAAGCGAGCTGTGAGCTTTTCATCCACGGTTTTCTGCAGCAGCTACGACTCGTCTTCACCTCTTAAAGCACAGTGACAACAGCACACCTACACTGAGCTTTACAAAGACATTTTATGCTTTTTTTTCTCCTTTATTTAGAATTCTGAGCTGAGCTGCTCCGTATCTGCTCGTTAAAAACAGCTGATCCTCCACGAGTGTCAACAACTAACACTATTTTCCACTCAAATGCACCTAAACTCTCTTTCTGAGGACCACATGATGTGAAAACGCAATAAAACTTCTTACCTGTAAATCTGGTCACGTTTTCTGCATAAATAAATGTTATCCATTCTTTGTGCTCAAACGCCAAAGCAGGGGCGAATCCAGATGGAATGGGGGCGTGGGGCAGGGATGTGCCCACCCCCCACAACACCCTTAGATTAAAGGTCCAGTTTTGAAGCCATTTTTTTTATTACAACTACTAATACTACTTATAATAATAATAATTTTGACAAGTAAAATGTTTAGAGAGAATTTAAATGTTAGAAAGAACTTAATAGTTACATTTATAAACAATGTAGGCTAGAAATTGCAAGTTTTACTGTTACAGTGCTGTCAACAGTTAAATATGAGGTCAAGAAAGAGGTCTTTATTTTACTTTTTATAAAACAATGTTTCTGTGTAGGCTCTCAGTTGTCCAGGTGGTTTCCATAGTAGAGAAGCTTGAATCTTCGACTGGACTGTGTTGCTTGATGCGAGGAAGTTTCGCTTCAAATCGCAGAAGCTTCCTCAGCTAAAATTCTTGCTCTGGTGGTCTGACTTCTGTCTTGACTCTTGTTGAGAAGAATGATCCGAAGTCACAAAAGCTGGAGTTTTAAACCTAACCAGACCCCTCCTACCGAGAGGCCGACTGCTATAGGCTAGTGACTAAACAATAGCTCTAATTAGAACCTATTGTGCTCTAGTTAGCACCCTCCTAATGACAGAGCAGCTGTCCCTCTCCTGATGGCTCCCTTGACGACTCTGCTGATGACGTGAATGACTCATTACCATGAACAAAAGACTGAAACTGCTTTGACCTGAGTACCCCATTGTAAACAGGGGATAAAGCATGTCTCAGACCCCCTCCCCGGTTAAGGCTGGGTTTCAAACATTTCACAAAGAATGCCTCCTTGACACCTCTCTCAAACCATTTCTTCTCTCTGGCTAAGATTTTAACTTCCTTGTCCTCAAACGTGTGGTTAGTGTCTTTAAGGTGGAGATGAACTGCAGACTGAGGTCCACTGGTGACCTCTCTGCTGTGCTGGTATAGCCTTTTGTGTAAAGGTTGCTTCGTCTCACCTGTGTAGTGTTCATTACAGTTTTCCTGACATCTGATAGAATACACTACATTGCTCTGTTTGTAACTAGGGATCCTGTCCTTAGGGTGAACTAATTTCTGTCTCAAGGTGTTAACCGGTTTAAAGTAAACTGGGATTTTGTGCTGTCTGAAGATCCTCTGTAGTTTTTCCCCTACTCCTGCTAAATAAGGGAGAGACACTCCTCTTCTTCTTGTCTCCGGAGACAAGAAGCATTTTAGCATGCACAAGCAACATGAGTACCAGTTATGTGCATGCCTGCTTATAAATGTGACAGGTGTTTATAGATGTGTTATAGGTGCTTATAGATGTGACAGGTGTTTATAGATGTGTTCTAGGTGCTTGTAGAGGTTACAGGTGTTTATAGATGTGATATAAGTGCTTATAGATGTTATAGATGTTTATAGATGTGTTATAGGTGCTTATAGATGTTACAGGTGGTTATAGATGTGTTACAGGTGTTAATAGATGTGATATAAGTGCTTATAGATGTTACAGGTGTTTATAGCTGTCTTATAAGTGCTTCTAGATGTGTTATATGGGCTTATAGATGTGACAGTTGTTTATAGATGCGATACAAGTGTTTATAGATGTGTTATATGTGCTTAGATATGATATAGTTTATAGATGTGATATAAGTGCTTATACATGTTACATATATTTATAGATGTGAGATAACTGCTTACAGATGTGTTGTAGGTGCTTATAGATGTGACAGGTGTTTATAGATGTGTTTGTGGTGCTTATAGATGTTACAGGTGTTTATAGATGTGTTATAGGCAGGCATGCACATAACTGATACTCATGGTGCTTGTGCATGATAAAAACAAATGATGTGCAACAGAAAACACAAGGGAAACACTTCATAGGAGGAAAGCAACGATAGATTGTAGGATAAGTGTTTCCCCCTGTGTGCTGTCTGCTGTGCATCAATGATTTTTAACACACACGAGCACAATGAGTACCAGTTATGTGCACCGCTGGTTATGGGTGCTTAGAGATGTGGCAGGTGTTTATAGATGTGTTATATGTGCTTACAGATGTGTTATAGGTGCTTATAGATGTTACAGCTGTTTATAGATGTGTTGTAGGTGCTTATAGATGTGACAGGTGTTTCTAGATGTAATATAAGTGTTTATAGATGTGTTGTAGGTGCTTATAAATGTGACAGGTGTTTATAGATGTGTTATAGGTGCTTATAGATGTGACAGGTGTTTATAGATGTGTTATAGGTGCTTATAAATGTGACAGGTGTTTATAGATGTGTTATAGGTGCTTATAGATGTGACAGGTGTTTATAGATGTGTTATAGGTGCTTATAGATGTGACAGGTGTTTATAGATGTGTTTGTGGTGCTTATAGATGTTACAGGTGTTTATAGATGTGTTATAGGTGCTTAGAGATGTGGCAGGTGTTTATAGATGTGTTATAGGTGCTTATAGATGTTACAGGTGTTTATAGATGTGTTATAGGTGCTTATAGATGTTACAGGTGTTTATAGATGTTATATGTGTTTATAGGGTAACACTTTATATTAACTGCACGCTGTAAAGCATTTATAAAATGTGAGTAAATGCTTAAATAACTACTTGTAAAACATTTACAAAGCATTCTTTTTGATTAGCTACTCATTGGTCAGAACATAAACTGATGGCATAATAATTATTAATTATTAATAATTATTAAGAAGAAAATATGTAATGTCTTTATAAAATATTTATGTTTTTTAAATTCTCTATAAACCATTTAAGTAAAGTTGATCATTGATAGTTTATCATTTACAAATGTAAAATCAGACACTATTCATTAGTGATAAAAATACTTTACAAATATTTTTATTGTCCTTACATTTTTTCCTTACAAATTATTAACTATTATATTATTATTATTTACTAAGCATTAATAAACCATTAGTTGATGTTCAATGTATCAGTTATAACATTTGTAAAGATTGCATTAACTACTTATCCTTATTCCTCAATACTTTATGTATCATTTGTTAATGTACAAAGCTCAAGTCTTGTTCCCCATCACTATAAGTATGCAGTTTTAAGTATGCAATGTACGAATTCTTCTTTCAATGTACCAATAAGCTTTAACTGAGCATTAGTTAAGCATTTGTAATATCCTTGTGGTGATTAAATTTGTTTTATAACATTTGTATATGCTTAATATATATTTTAATCATAATCTCAAACAGTTTACAAATTCACTTTTATATGTCCATTTATAAATGCTTATCAATGCATTAGTAAACTTAAAAATACTATTATAAAGCCTTTACAAGCTGTTAGTAAAGAATTTTGTGTGAGCTTAACTAAAGTGATGGTTAAATTTGTTTTATAACTCATTTGTATGTGCTTAATATATATTTTAATCATGGTCTCTAACAGTTGACCAATTCACTTTTATATATACATTCATAAATACTTATCAACACATATTTTGTTTTGAGGAATTGCTACGGTGGTATTAGACGAGGAGTGTGGGTTCATTTATTGCAAAATGTTAAAGTGATGTTCGGTTAGGAGGTGGTGTCGAGTTGCGAGTAATTGCGCCCTCATGAGTTGCAAACCGATAGCGAAACGTGGGTTCAGAACAGCTTGCCATTAGCTGCTAAGCGATAGCGTCTAATCGGCTAACTGGCACCCTCTTAGAAGAGCAACTAAGAGGGTGCCAGGATTCAGGGATCTCTCTTACGAGCAGAGGTTAAGAAAGCTCAAGCTTCTTACCCTTGTATACAGGAGACTGAGCGGAGACCTGATTAACACATACAAGTACCTCACAGGTGAATATGATGTGGAGTCATGTTTACCACCACTGGAGGAAGACAGAAGAACTAGAGGCCATGATAAGAAGCTGAGGAAGATGTACAGCTGAACAGATAAGAGATGGTACTTCTTCATTCAACGAGTAGGTGCCTGGTGGAATAGTCTTCCTCAAGCAGTGATAGATGCACCCACGACAAATTAAAAAGCCGATGGGATGATTATTTCTAAGATCACCCTATGGTCTACAACTACAGGGCGCTCAACTGTCCAGTCAACCCACATATGACAGTAGACCAGGTCAAAGAAGAGCGGCTTTCCAATAGGAATCCTTGTGGATTCCTTCCAAGCCAAAGAGGATATGTATATGTATATATGTATAAAAAACTAACGATGTTTTACATTCGACAATATAAATTCACATCGATCAAGCTGACAGCCTCTTGGACAGAAACAAAGTGTCCGCTTGATGATTTTCAACCTTAGAATACGTTAAGCAGTTAGATTTGGTACAACAGTTAGCCAGTTTAGCTTTAGACTAGCTTCCACGAACACTTACGCGCGTAGCTGATTAACCATCGTTTTCGGTGAGCTGTCCGCTGGAAGTGTACGTGAGAATGCCAGTGATTAAGCAACATTAGACTATATGGTCTGAAAAACTGTTAAAAGCAGTTTTTCATTTGAATCTTTGTCCTTGGATGTTCGTCGTCAATGAGAACAGAAACAGGAAGTGTCGTAGGACGTCTTCCTCGCCATTTTAATTTCTTGAACAATTGTGTGAGCTGCTGCCATCTGTCGGTGATATAGTATCATTTGCACTTGGTGTTGCAGCCATTTGTCGGTGAAGTAAATAAAATTACATCTTATTTGGTTTGAAAAAACAAGAAGTTTATATTCCTAGAAACGACTGGGTGCTTACAATTAAGAAATTTAATTAATAAAACATAAAATAAATAAACGATTGGGTGCTAAAAATTTAAATTAATAAACTGAATAAAATATAATAGAAATAAGGACTAATAAATAATTATAACAAATAAATACATAAAATAATAATATTAATAAATAAATAAAAAAAAGATGGCACTGGGAAAAAGCTCAATATGAGGACCTCCTTAACTGGAGGTACAGTATTTGAGAGAGCTAAAAAGGAAAAGAGGAAAGAATTTGAGAGCAGAGAGCAGCTAAAAGAACAGAAGAGAAATGTAATGAACAAATAATAGGTGCAGAGAGAAGTCGTTATTGTCGGATTCTTAAATGGTTTACAGAGAATTAAAATATGTAATGTCTTTATAAAACATTTATAAATGATTTATAAAGACATTACATATTTTGTTATTAATCATTATTAAGCCATCTATTTATGTTCTTACCAGTGAGTAACTAATAAAAAGGAATGCTTAATAATTTGTGAGGAAAAAAATGTAAAGACAATAAAAATATTTGTAAAGTATTTTTATCACTAATGAAGAGTGTCTGATTTTACATTTGTAAATGACGAACTATTAATGATCAACATTTCTTAAATGGTTTATAGAGAATTAAAAAATCATTTCTAAATGTTTTATAAAGACATTACATATTTTGTTCTTAATAATTATTAAGCCATCTATTTATGTTCTTACAAATGAGTAGCTAATAAAAACAAATGCTTTGTAAATGTTTTACAAGTAGTTATTTAACCATTTACTTACACTTTATAAATGCTTTACTAATGCTTTATAGTATGCAGTGAATATAAAGTGTACTTATAGATGTTACAGGTGTTTATAGATGTGTTACAGGTTCTTATAGATGTTACAGGTGTTTATAGATGTGATATAGGTGCTTATAGATGTTACAGGTGTTTATAGATGTGTTACAGGTTCTTATGGATGTTACAGGTGTTCATAAATGTGTAATGTGCGCTTATAGATGTTACAGGTGTTTATAGATGTGTTATATGTGCTTGTAAATGTGTTACAGGTGTTTATAGATGTGTTATATGTGTTTACAGATGTGACAGGTGTTTATAGATGTGATATATGTGCTTATAGATGTTACAGGTGTTTATAGATGTGTTATATGCGCTTATAGATGTTACAGGTGTTTATAGATGTGTTATATGTGCTTATAGAAGTTACAGGTGTTTATAGATGTGTTATATGTGCCTGTAAATGTGTTACAGGTGTTTATAGATGTGATATATGTGCTTATAGATGTTACAGGTGTTTATAGATGTGTTATATGTGCTTGTAAATGTGTTACAGGTGTTTATAGATGTGTTATATGTGCTTGTAAATGTGTTACAGGTGTTTATAGATGTGTTATATGTGCTTGTAAATGTGTTACAGGTGTTTATAGATGTGATATAAGTGCTTGTAAATGTGTTACAGGTGTTTATAGATGTGTTATATGTGCTTGTAAATGTGTTACAGGTGTTTATAGATGTGATATAAGTGCTTATAGATGTTACAGGTGTTTATAGATGTGTTATATGTGCTTGTAAATGTGTTACAGATGTTTATAAATGTGTTATATGTGCTTATAGATGTTACAGGTGTTTATAGATGTGTTAAATGTGCTTGTAAATGTGTTACAGGTGTTTATAGATGTGATATATGTGCTTATAGATGTTACAGGTGTTTATAGATGTGTTATATGTGCTTGTAAATGTGTTACAGATGTTTATAAATGTGTTATATGTGCTTATAGATGTTACAGGTGTTTATAGATGTGTTATATGTGCTTGTAAATGTGTTACAGGTGTTTATAGATGTGATATATGTGCTTATAGATGTTACAGGTGTTTATAGATGTGATATATGTGCTTATAGGTGTTACAGGTGTTTATAGATGTGTTATATGTGCTTGTAAATGTGTTACAGGTGTTTATAGATGTGTTATATGTGCTTGTAAATGTGTTACAGGTGTTTATAGATGTGATATAAGTGCTTGTAAATGTGTTACAGGTGTTTATAGATGTGTTATATGTGCTTGTAAATGTGTTACAGGTGTTTATAGATGTGATATAAGTGCTTGTAAATGTGTTACAGGTGTTTATAGATGTGATATAAGTGCACAATGTGCACAAGTGCTTGGTTTTACATAATTATTGTATGGCCTTGCCTTACAATATAAAGTGCCTTGGGGCAACTGTTTGTTGTGATTTGGCGCTATATAAAAAAATTGATTGATTGATTGATTGATTGATTGATATAAGTGCTTGTAAATGTGTTACAGGTGTTTATAGATGTGTTATATGTGCTTATAGATGTTACAGGTGTTTATAGATGTGTTATATGCGCTTGTAAATGTGTTACAGGTGTTTATAGATGTGATATAAGTGCTTGTAAATGTGTTACAGGTGTTTTTAGATGTGTTATATGTGCTTATAGATGTTACAGGTGTTTATAGATGTTATATGTGCTTGTAAATGTGTTACAGGTGTTTATAGATGTGTTATATGTGCTTATAGATGTTACAGGTGTTTATAGATGTGTTATATGTGCTTGTAAATGTGTTACAGGTGTTTATAGATGTGATATATGTGCTCATAGATGTTACAGGTGTTTATAGATGTGTTATATGTGCTTGTAAATGTGTTACAGGTGTTTATAGATGTGTTATATGTGCTTATAGATGTTACCGGTGTTTATAGATGTGTTATATGTGCTTATAGATGTTACAGGTGTTTATAGATGTGTTATATGTGCTTGTAAATGTGTTACAGGTGTTTTTAGATGTGTTATATGTCCTTGTAAATGTGTTACAGGTGTTTATAGATGTGATATAAGTGCTTATAGATGTTACAGGTGTTTATAGATGTGTTATATGTGCTTGTAAATGTGTTACAGATGTTTATAAATGTGTTATATGTGCTTATAGATGTTACAGGTGTTTATAGATGTGTTATATGTGCTTGTAAATGTGTTACAGATGTTTATAAATGTGTTATATGTGCTTATAGATGTTACAGGTGTTTATAGATGTGTTATATGTGCTTGTAAATGTGTTACAGGTGTTTATAGATGTGATATATGTGCTTATAGATGTTACAGGTGTTTATAGATGTGATATATGTGCTTATAGGTGTTACAGGTGTTTGTAGATGTGTTATATGTGCTTGTAAATGTGTTACAGGTGTTTATAGATGTGTTATATGTGCTTGTAAATGTGTTACAGGTGTTTATAGATGTGATATAAGTGCTTGTAAATGTGTTACAGGTGTTTATAGATGTGTTATATGTGCTTGTAAATGTGTTACAGGTGTTTATAGATGTGATATAAGTGCTTGTAAATGTGTTACAGGTGTTTATAGATGTGTTATATGTGCTTGTAAATGTGTTACAGGTGTTTATAGATGTGTTATATGTGCTTGTAAATGTGTTACAGGTGTTTATAGATGTGTTATATGTGCTTGTAAATGTGTTACAGGTGTTTATGGATGTGATATAAGTGCACAATGTGCACAAGTGCTTGGTTTTACATAATTATTGTATGGCCTTGCCTTACAATATAAAGTGCCTTGGGGCAACTGTTTGTTGTGATTTGGCGCTATATAAAAAAATTGATTGATTGATTGATTGATTGATTGATTGATTGATTGATATAAGTGCTTGTAAATGTGTTACAGGTGTTTATAGATGTGTTATATGTGCTTATAGATGTTACAGGTGTTTATAGATGTGTTATATGCGCTTGTAAATGTGTTACAGGTGTTTATAGATGTGATATAAGTGCTTGTAAATGTGTTACAGGTGTTTTTAGATGTGTTATATGTGCTTATAGATGTTACAGGTGTTTATAGATGTGTTATATGTGCTTGTAAATGTGTTACAGGTGTTTATAAATGTGTTATATGTGCTTATAGATGTTACAGGTGTTTATAAATGTGTTATATGTGCTTGTAAATGTGTTACAGGTGTTTATAGATGTGTTATATGTGCTTGTAAATGTGTTACAGGTGTTTATAGATGTGTTATATGTGCTTATAGATGTTACAGGTGTTTTTAGATGTGTTATATGTCCTTGTAAATGTGTTACAGGTGTTTATAGATGTGATATAAGTGCTTATAGATGTTACAGGTGTTTATAGATGTGTTATATGTGCTTGTAAATGTGTTACAGATGTTTATAAATGTGTTATATGTGCTTATAGATGTTACAGGTGTTTATAGATGTGTTATATGTGCTTGTAAATGTGTTACAGGTGTTTATAGATGTGATATATGTGCTTATAGATGTTACAGGTGTTTATAGATGTGTTATATGTGCTTGTAAATGTGTTACAGGTGTTTATAGATGTGATATATGTGCTTATAGATGTTACAGGTGTTTATAGATGTGATATATGTGCTTATAGGTGTTACAGGTGTTTGTAGATGTGTTATATGTGCTTGTAAATGTGTTACAGGTGTTTATAGATGTGTTATATGTGCTTGTAAATGTGTTACAGGTGTTTATAGATGTGATATAAGTGCTTGTAAATGTGTTACAGGTGTTTATAGATGTGTTATATGTGCTTGTAAATGTGTTACAGGTGTTTATAGATGTGATATAAGTGCTTGTAAATGTGTTACAGGTGTTTATAGATGTGTTATATGTGCTTGTAAATGTGTTACAGGTGTTTATAGATGTGTTATATGTGCTTGTAAATGTGTTACAGGTGTTTATAGATGTGTTATATGTGCTTGTAAATGTGTTACAGGTGTTTATGGATGTGATATAAGTGCACAATGTGCACAAGTGCTTGGTTTTACATAATTATTGTATGGCCTTGCCTTACAATATAAAGTGCCTTGGGGCAACTGTTTGTTGTGATTTGGCGCTATATAAAAAAATTGATTGATTGATTGATTGATTGATTGATTGATATAAGTGCTTGTAAATGTGTTACAGGTGTTTATAGATGTGTTATATGTGCTTATAGATGTTACAGGTGTTTATAGATGTGTTATATGCGCTTGTAAATGTGTTACAGGTGTTTATAGATGTGATATAAGTGCTTGTAAATGTGTTACAGGTGTTTTTAGATGTGTTATATGTGCTTATAGATGTTACAGGTGTTTATAGATGTGTTATATGTGCTTGTAAATGTGTTACAGGTGTTTATAAATGTGTTATATGTGCTTATAGATGTTACAGGTGTTTATAGATGTGTTATATGTGCTTGTAAATGTGTTACAGGTGTTTATAGATGTGTTATATGTGCTTATAGATGTTACAGGTGTTTATAGATGTGTTATATGTGCTTGTAAATGTGTTACAGGTGTTTATAGATGTGATATATGTGCTCATAGATGTTACAGGTGTTTATAGATGTGTTATATGTGCTTGTAAATGTGTTACAGGTGTTTATAGATGTGTTATATGTGCTTATAGATGTTACTGGTGTTTATAGATGTGTTATATGTGCTTATAGATGTTACAGGTGTTTATAGATGTGTTATATGTGCTTATAGATGTTACTGGTGTTTATAGATGTGTTATATGTGCTTATAGATGTTACAGGTGTTTATAGATGTGTTATATGTGCTTATAGATGTTACAGGTGTTTATAGATGTGTTATATGTGCTTGTAAATGTATTACAGGTGTTTATAGATGTTATATGTGCTTGTAAATGTGTTATAGGTGTTTATAGATGTGTTATATGTGCTTATAGATGTTACTGGTGTTTATAGATGTGTTATATGTGCTTATAGATGTTACAGGTGTTTATAGATGTGTTATATGTGCTTATAGATGTTACTGGTGTTTATAGATGTGTTATATGTGCTTATAGATGTTACAGGTGTTTATAGATGTGTTATATGTGCTTGTAAATGTATTACAGGTGTTTATAGATGTGTTATATGTGCTTGTAAATGTGTTATAGGTGTTTATAGATGTGTTATATGTGCTTATAGATGTTACTGGTGTTTATAGATGTGTTATATGTGCTTATAGATGTTACAGGTGTTTATAGATGTGTTATATGTGCTTATAGATGTTACTGGTGTTTATAGATGTGTTATATGTGCTTATAGATGTTACTGGTGTTTATAGATGTGTTATATGTGCTTATAGATGTTACAGGTGTTTATAGATGTGTTATATGTGCTTATAGATGTTGCAGGTGTTTATAGATGTGTTATATGTGCTTATAGATGTTACTGGTGTTTATAGATGTGTTATATGTGCTTATAGATGTTACTGGTGTTTATAGATGTGTTATATGTGCTTGTAAATGTATTACAGGTGTTTATAGATGTGTTATATGTGCTTGTAAATGTGTTATAGGTGTTTATAGATGTGTTATATGTGCTTGTAAATGTATTACAGGTGTTTATAGATGTGTTATATGTGCTTGTAAATGTGTTATAGGTGTTTATAGATGTGTTATATGTGCTTATAGATGTTACTGGTGTTTATAGATGTGTTATATGTGCTTATAGATGTTACAGGTGTTTATAGATGTGTTATATGTGCTTATAGATGTTACTGGTGTTTATAGATGTGTTATGTGCTTATAGATGTTACTGGTGTTTATAGATGTGTTATATGTGCTTATAGATGTTACAGGTGTTTATAGATGTGTTATATGTGCTTGTAAATGTATTACAGGTGTTTATAGATGTGTTATATGTGCTTGTAAATGTGTTATAGGTGTTTATAGATGTGTTATATGTGCTTATAGATGTTACTGGTGTTTATAGATGTGTTATGTGCTTATAGATGTTACTGGTGTTTATAGATGTGTTATATGTGCTTATAGATGTTACAGGTGTTTATAGATGTGTTATATGTGCTTGTAAATGTATTACAGGTGTTTATAGATGTGTTATATGTGCTTGTAAATGTGTTATAGGTGTTTATAGATGTGTTATATGTGCTTATAGATGTTACAGGTGTTTATAGATGTGTTATATGTGCTTGTAAATGTATTACAGGTGTTTATAGATGTGTTATATGTGCTTGTAAATGTGTTATAGGTGTTTATAGATGTGTTATAAGTGCTTGTAAATGTGTTACAGATGTGTATAGATGTGTTATAAGTGCTTGTAAATGTGTTACACGTGTTTGCAGATATGTTTCTAGGTATGCGTCAGTGTTTTCAGATTTCCACACTGGTTCATCTTGTCTCCAGAACCTTCTTCCAGAGCGTCAGTATAAGTTTCGTGTTCGAGCAGAAAATGTGTACGGTGTTGGAGAGCCAAGTGCTGAATCAGAGCCTGTCACTGTTGGACTGGTTGATGATGATGGTAAGTCATCTAAAACTGAACCAGAACTAAAGCAATTTAGAGCTAAAAAAGGTCTAATGTGTCATCTGGGCTGAAGTGGGTGATGTGACTAACCGAACTAACTGTGGGGCTTTGGATCTTCTGATAGAGAAACAAGAGGAGGCTGAGGCTGAGGAAGATGATGAAGGTATGAAGCTCAGTTTCTCTCTTAACAACACAGTCAAGCTGCTCCAGTGATGATCTCATTTGTCACTGAAAAAAAAACTGAAAAAAAGTCTTAAGTAAATTTTACTTGCATATATTAGTTTATCTAAAAGAATAACTCAAGTAACTTTTACTTGCAGTTATCAACTGAATATTTTCATTGAATGTTACTCTGTCTTTATTCATGAAAAGTAAAACTTTTCAGCTGTTTTTCCTCTTTGGATCTGCATGTTGATTTACACTGGATGTCCTTCCTGATGAACCTCCACATTACATGGAGAAATGTGGCAGGGGTGAGGTTTGAACCAGGAACCTTTTGCACTGAAACCAAGTGCACTAAGCACTTGGCCACACCTCTGCCTGCTATGGATTGTTAAAAAAAAAAAAAAAAAAACTTAAATTTGTCAGACAGTGAGACAAAAGAAATTCTGTTTAGTAAAAAGATGCATCAAGATCCATAGATGGTTGTTTTATAATGAACACATTCATGAATGAATGATCCAAGATCTGCTCTGGCGATTCTGAGTGAAAACAAGGGCAACCAAAGGGACTTAAAACTCAGTGCAGGGGTGGTGAACAAGCGGTTAGTGCGCTTGGTTTCAGTGCAGATGGTTCCCGGTTCAAACCCCATCCCTGCCACATTTCATGTGATGTGGAGGTGCGTGAGGAAGGGCATCCAGTGTAGAATTTGTGCCAAATCAACATGGCAACCTTGAGTGAAAACAAGGGGAGCAGCTGAAAACCTTTACTTTTTATGAATAATGACAGAGTAAAATTCAATGAAAAGATTCAGTTGATAATTGCTAGTAAAGGTTACTTGAGTTATTCTTTTAGATAAACTAATGTATGCAAGTAAAATTTACTTAAGACTCCTTGTAAAATTTTTCAGTGCTGCTGCCAATTGGCCTCATGTTAAATTAACACCTGTACTGTCAGCATGCTTTCATTTCACTATCAGCTATGCAACAGTGTCTCCTTGTGGTAATAAATAGTAACAGCATGTAACGAAGCAAAACTTTCATTCACATCTTGATGGTCGAGAACTGTCGTACGGCTTGTTTCCAGAATAGCTGCAGTGGAGACTGTAGATGATGACTTGAGACTTAATTCACTTAAAGTGTAGGTGACACCAAATGTGCACAAATAATCTCTAAAAAATGATGAAATATTTTTAAAAATCCTGAACTCGATGATAAGTGCACAGGTGAAGGATAAACAGCAGCTGTCTGAAGCCTGCGCTCTATTTCAGCCCTCAGTCATATTGTTGCTCCGTCATCACCAGAACCAGACCTGCGGATTCAAACCCAAATCAACTGTAAACACGGCGGAGGTCGAGCTGTTTACAGGCTTTTTTTTTTCTTTTTTTTTCTAGTGTGGAGCTTTTTTTTTTTAAGTCCAGTCTGAAGGTGTTTCTGAAGCAGCTGTGAGGACACAGACTGATGGTTTAGAATCTTATTTAGACCACAATGAGGGAGAAGAAAACCTTCACTCTGACAACAGTGAAGATATTTATTGGCAGAGTTCAGAACACAGAATGGTGATTATAAAATAAATCAGTAATGCAGACAGTTTCCACGTGCAGCAGATGATAAACTTTTTTTCCAGCTCTGTGGTCATAACTGACTGATAAAAATTTTAAAAACGTTTGTTTTACTATCCTTGACATCAGAAAAAAGTGATGAGGAACTGTGGATTTTTTTTTTTTCTAAGAAACAGATCCATACATTTTACATATGAAAAAGTGACACGAGGGACTGAAAATATCAGTTATTTTTAAAATAAATACTGTTTCCTTTTTGAATACAGTTAATCTACTATACGTTAGTAGCGTAGCACATTATTATTAAATGTTAAAACCAGTCACACAAGGAGTAAATACTGTAGTCTTACCTGTCCCTTTCAGTGAGATGATCTGAAAACTTATCCACCTTTACAAAGGGGGAGGTGGTCTAGTGGTTAAGCGTTGGGCTTGAGACCAGAGGATCCTCAGTTCAAATCCCAGCCTAACTGGAAAATCATTAAGGACCCTTGGGCAAGGTTCTTAATCTCCTAGTTGCTCCCAGTGTGTAATGCGTACCTTGTAATTCAGCAGCCTCACATCAGGGTGAATGTGAGGCATTACTGTAAAGCGATTTGAGTGTCTGATGCAGATGGAAAAGTGCTATATAAATGCAGTCCATTTGTCATTTATTAAAACGACATCTGAAAATAATTTAATTCCTTTTGTCTTGGCTGAGGAAAAGTCCATTTGTCACACGGGAGTTTGGTGCCAGGTTCCAGTGCCAGCTATGATCTGTTATTGTGGCTGATGGATCGAGTCTCTGCTGTTTGCGCCGTAAGTTAAAAGACTCCCAGAATCCCTCACCTGCTCATAACGTCTCACACGATGAAATTACGCCATGATCCACAAAACAATAAAACAAACAAAAAAAAAAAAAAATCTGAAAATACTCAGTTTTGCCTTCTTGTCAAGTTGAGAAGCCGCGGACACTGTGTAAGTGCGTGCTCATCAATATAAGTGTTTCCACCTGCCAATCAAAAGGATTCTGCTGGCGAGAATGAACTGTTCTCACACTGAAAACACGGTGCAGCTCCAACTCAAACCACTCTGTGGAAATGGGGCTGTCAATAGCCTGTAAAAATGCATAAGTTAATGGAACGATTAAGATAATGGTTTTCGGGCTTCACTTCCTCCTTGTCCAATGTCAGGACTCACCAGGAAGTTCCTGGTTTTTCAGTGGTGCGCAGTTCAAAATCTGAATATTTATCTCTTCAGTAATTGCACACCAGGAAAGGATAAATTTCAAACTGTTGTTTAATTTTAGTTTTAAATACTCAAAAAAACCATTACATACCATGTCACCTACACTTTAATTGAAATCTACAACAGTTTTAGCATTTTGCAGAATGTTGCACTAAATTAAGATGCACTTCTTCCAGTTCTTGTATAAACAAGTAAATTTCTGTGCCATTTTACATCTTAAATTGTCCCTGTAATATCACATTATTCATACTGATCCTGTTTCTGCTTTAACACAACTCGAGTTGAAGCATATTTATTGCAGCAGCAGAATATAGTTTGAGTTTGAGAACACTGCCATCTATTGGATGCTCAGTACTAGGGTGAATACTGCCATGAACACGACTGGCCAGTAGATGGCAGTAGAGACCGTGAAATCTCGCCAAAACAAAATTCCAGATAATCCGTGTCTGCGACATTTAAAATGCATGAAATTTAATAAACGCAAACTGAATTTTAGACATCTTATATATATACATATATACATATATATATATACATATATATATATATACATATATATATATATATATATATTCCTCTGGAACAAAGACGACAGAAAGTGTTTGACATAAGCATAGCAAATGCTCTAATAGCAAACAGGAAGCGATTGCAATGATTCCAATTGGCATTTTTACATAAAACAAACAATAACAATGTCTATACACCCAGAGAATATATTCACGAGAGTTTTAGGCACAATATACAAAGAGTTTAATGCTGCTGTCCGTGTGAAGCCTGATCAGAGCATCTCAAATGCATTTCTTCTGTCGTGAATGTACTGAGGGTACCCATAATGCACTTCTTGACACAGAATGTCCACACTAAAAACTTCAAAATTAGTTCATTACTTTAAAACTAAAACATATAGCTGATATTTTCACTTTATAAAACTTCAGACGTGACGTTAATTTAAATAACTTGTCTGAAATTAGTTTGATTAAAATTTTAACCATAAGTTAACATTGTATGCCTCTGGATGACTTGGGTGATCTTGCCAACACATCAGTATGGGGTCAAAATAAATGAGCTTTTTCTTTTCTGGAACCAGCTCTCCTTTGTTTATGGAGGATAGAACTGTGCATCTACTACAAAACATTTAACAGGTAGGTACTCAACTGATTTTAGATCTCATAGATGTTTGTAACTATTCAGCTTTGTTTACCACAATGACGGTTTTCAAAGTTATCTGAAAAGCTAATCTGATAATGAAAACATTATCTTCAGTAATTCAGCAGTTAATGGATTAGTGGAACTGTACCCACCACTGTGTTCAGGGCTCCCTGTTTGTTTACTAAATACACACACGTATTACAGACCTTGAAATCCAACAGCAGGGGGCGCTATTATGCAAAGATTTATGAACATACAAATTAACCTGCTTATCCTTTATCATGATTTTCTCCGTTGTGAGATATAAAAGTGTCTTATCGTAGCCTTTGTGTGTATGTGCATTATAACGCCTCAGCACACGAGCGAAGTTACGATATTCTTCAGAACGACAATATACACAACATGCATCCAGCAGCAGACATGTTACTGTCATAGACAACTGCCTGTAAAGTTTTTTGGCAAGTTATAACTTTCTAAACAGTGTAATTTGTAATGAAAGCCGCTTCATTTGTGCAGCTCTTTCGATGCCATGTTTGTTTTTTCGGAGACAGCGGTAAGCTCCTCCTACCCTCCAAACGGAGTGTGCATCTAGATTCACTCCATTTCAAGGGGTTTGAAGCCCTCCGCCTACCCCTCCGACTCGCTCAAAAAGAGAACTGAGACACCCCTCTGTCCCTGGTACCCGCGCAAAACGGAGGGGAAGGGGTAGAATTGAGATTCAGCCTGAAACCACACAAAGAAATTCACGGCAAATGAAAAAAAAAGACAAAATTGTTTGCTGTTGTGACAATCTTCTGAACTTTACACGGGTGTATACGTTTCTTTTATTTCTGTTTAGCACTCTTCTGGTTGTTAAGTGTATCTACTCTGAACCTTATTTAACTACAGTCCTGTTGTCAATTGCTAGCAGTTAGCATTCACTAGCAGTTAGCATTTGCTAGCGGTTAGCAGTCGCTAGCAGTTAGCAGTTGCTAGCAGTTAGCAGTCGCTAGCAGTTAGCTTTCACTAGCTATGTCGACTCCCCCTCCCCCTGCCGTTACTTTTATAGCTGGGGTTTTTTTTTTACCTGTTTAATACTTCTGTTACTGTACTTCTATTTTGTTGTTGTTGTTGTTGTTCCGACAAGTCTAATACTTCTGCTACTTTTCCAGTGTAACTGCTGTGAATTTTAATTCATTTATTTATGTCTGTGTGAGCCTTATTAGTGGTTAGCTTATCCATTATTGCTTAGCTTGTGCTTGAGTGGCGATACTCTTGAATTTCTTAGTGCACAAAGTACACTACTTTACCTACTTTACACCCTCTGTAAATCCTGTGTGATGTTGAAAGATAGGGTGGCTCTCTTAGAGACCAGTATCCGTAAGTTAGAGCAGCTTCTTAGCTCAGTGGAGTTAGATGTTTACTGGCACTCCAGATGAGATTAGTGTTGGACCGGCTAGCGAGTCCATTAGCATTAGCCTAGAAATGCCGGCTGTGGAGGATGACTTTTGGACTGTGGCTAGGTGGAGGAAGCCCCGTAGGGCTTGGTGCCCTGTTGTGGTACACCGAACGCACGCACCACTGTGAACTGTGAATCGGTTCTCCCCCTTGGAATTTCCTGATATGAATTCTCTGAGTCCACAAGTGGCTTCCACTCCTATCTCCAGGCTGAAACACCAGACTTTAGTGATAGGGGATTCTATCACCCACAAAGTCAGGTTACAGACGCCTTCTGACATTAAATGTATTCCTGGGGCCAGAGCTCCCGACATTGCATCCCATCTTAGGGTGCTGACGCTGCAGAAGGGAAGACAGACCAATGACATGATATGTAGAGGAAGGAGAGAGCATATCTCACCCATATTGGCCTCTCTTCATTGGCTTCCTGTTAATTCTAGAATAGAATTTAAAATTCTTCTTCTTACTTATAAGGTTTTGAATAATCAGGTCCCATCTTATCTTAGGGACCTCGTAGTACCATATCACCCCAATAGAGCGCTTCGCTCTCAGACTGCAGGCTTACAGTTCCTAGGGTTTGTAAGAGTAGAATGGGAGGCAGAGCCTTCAGCTTTCAGGCTCCTCTCCTGTGGAACCAGCTCCCAATTCAGATCAGGGAGACAGACACCCTCTCTACTTTTAAGATTAGGCTTAAAACTTTCCTTTTTGCTAAAGCTTATAGTTAGGGCTGGATCAGGTGACCCTGAATCATCCCTTAGTTATGCTGCTATAGACGTAGACTGCTGGGGGGTTCCCATGATGCACTGTTTCTTTCTCTTTTTGCTCTGTATGCACCACTCTGCATTTAATCATTAGTGATTGATCTCTGCTCCCCTCCACAGCATGTCTTTTTCCTGGTTCTCTCCCTCAGCCCCAACACGTCCCAGCAGAAGACTGCCCCTCCCTGAGCCTGGTTCTGCTGGAGGTTTCTTCCTGTTAAAAGGGAGTTTTTCCTTCCCACTGTTGCCAAGTGCTTGCTCACAGGGGGTCGTTTTGACCGTTGGGGTTTTTCCGTAATTATTGTATGGCCTTGCCTTACAATATAAGGTGCCTTGGGGCAACTGTTTGTTGTGATTTGGCGCTATATAAATAAAATTGATTTGATTTGATTTGATTTGATGTAGTCACTAAATTATTCATGTTGGCACCAATGATGTCAGGATGAAGCACTCAGAGGTCACAAAAATGGACATAGAGAGGACTTGTGACCATGCCAGAAAGCTGTGTCGGCATCAGTTAATAGTCTCCAGGTACTGATGAGGTGTTTAGCAGGCTGACATCATTAAATAGGTGGCTCGCACAATTTTGTAGACAGCAAGGCTTTAGCTTTTTGTTCTGGGGCTGCTGTGGCTTGCTGATGCCGGACAGCCTCCACCCTACTGGGGAAGACGCCACCATCTTGTCTGCGAACATAGATAGAGCTCTACAGGGAGGGTAACATTAGGAATTTACAGCAGGCCACGGAGCAGGTGATTAGAGACCGTTTAATGCTTATGACAAATGTGGGTGTGGAATCCATTAGCTTAGCGGGGAAATTAGTGCAAAAAAATCCACTATGGTGATAGTGTAGTTTATCTGCCAGGGAGGGAAATTCAACAAGTTCAGACTGTGGCCTGCTTCCGTAGATGGGTCCATAAAAATCATAGAGGGATATGCTTTGCAAACTTAATACCCATTACTATAATGGATGATGTTGAAATTGAGGATGGCCCAGTGGTTGTTCCAGCAATAGCAAAGATTTCGTGTCTGCAACCTACAACACGCGTGGAATGTCTTAAACCCAAACCTACTTCTAGGCATCTTATATATGCTACTCTGGAACCACCCCTAAATCCAAACATTTCAACTGTCAACCCCACTGAGGTCCTTATTCTGGGTCTCATTAACATAACATCACTATCCACAAAATCATTGTTGATTAATGATTTAATTATTGATCATCACTTAGATATGATAGGGTTATGTGAAACCTGGCTGAAACCTACAGCTGTCCTCCCCTTAAATGAGGCCTGCCCACCAGCATATACATGTAGTCACATCCGTCGTGATGCGAAGCAAGGCGGGGTGTTGCTCTTATTTATAATCAATCAATCAATCAATCAATTTTTTATATATATATAGCGCCAAATCACAACAAACAGTTGCCCCAAGGCGCTTTATATTGTAAGGCAAGGCCATACAATAATTATGTAAAACCCCAACGGTCAAAACGACCCCCTGTGAGCAAGCACTTGGCTACAGTGGGAAGGACTATGAGGTCCCTAAGATAAGGTGGGACCTGATTATTCAAAACCTTATAAGTAAGAAGAAGAATTTTAAATTCTATTCTAGAATTAACAGGAAGCCAATGAAGAGAGGCCAATATGGGTGAGATATGCTCTCTCCTTCTAGTCCCCGTCAGTACTCTAGCTGCAGCATTTTGAATTAACTGAAGGCTTTTTAGGGAACTTTTAGGACAACCTGATAATAATGAATTACAATAGTCCAGCCTAGAGGAAATAAATGCATGAATTAGTTTTTCAGCATCACTCTGAGACAAGACCTTTCTGATTTTAGAGATATTGCGTAAATGCAAAAAAGCAGTCCTACATATTTGTTTAATATGCACTTTGAATGACATATCCTGATCAAAAATGACTCCAAGATTTCTCACAGTATTACTAGAGGTCAGGGTAATGCCATCCAGAGTAAGGATCTGGTTAGACACCATGTTTCTAAGATTTGTGGGGCCAAGTACAATAACTTCAGTTTTATCTGAGTTTAAAAGCAGGAAATTAGAGGTCATCCATGTCTTTATGTCTGTAAGACAATCCTGCAGTTTAGCTAATTGGTGTGTGTCCTCTGGCTTCATGGATAGATAAAGCTGGGTATCATCTGCGTAACAATGAAAATTTAAGCAATACCGTCTAATAATACTGCCTAAGGGAAGCATGTATAAAGTGAATAAAATTGGTCCTAGCACAGAACCTTGTGGAACTCCATAATTAACCCTAGTCTGTGAAGAAGATTCCCCATGTACATGAACAAATTGTAATCTATTAGACAAATATGATTCAAACCACCGCAGCGCAGTGCTTTTAATACCTATGGCATGCTCTAATCTCTGTAATAAAATTTTATGGTCAACAGTATCAAAAGCAGCACTGAGGTCTAACAGAACAAGCACAGAGATGAGTCCACTGTCCGAGGCCATAAGAAGATCATTTGTAACCTTCACTAATGCTGTTTCTGTACTATGATGAATTCTAAAACCTGACTGAAACTCTTCAAATAGACCATTCCTCTGCAGATGATCAGTTAGCTGTTTTACAACTACCCTTTCAAGAATCTTTGAGAGAAAAGGAAGGTTGGAGATTGGCCTATAATTAGCTAAGATAGCTGGGTCAAGTGATGGCTTTTTAAGTAATGGTTTAATTACTGCCACCTTAAAAGCCTGTGGTACATAGCCAACTAACAAAGATAGATTGATCATATTTAAGATCGAAGCATTAAATAATGGTAGGGCTTCCTTGAGCAGCCTGGTAGGAATGGGGTCTAATAAACATGTTGATGGTTTGGATGAAGTAACTAATGAAAATAACTCAGACAGAACAATCGGAGAGAATGAGTCTAACCAAATACCGGCATCACTGAAAGCAGCCAAAGATAACGATACGTCTTTGGGATGGTTATGAGTAATTTTTTCTCTAATAGTTAAAATTTTGTTAGCAAAGAAAGTCATGAAGTCATTACTAGTTAAAGTTAATGGAATACTCAGCTCAATAGAGCTCTGACTCTTTGTCAGCCTGGCTACAGTGCTGAAAAGAAACCTGGGGTTGTTCTTATTTTCTTCAATTAGTGATGAGTAGTAAGATGTCCTAGCTTTACGGAGGGCTTTTTTATAGAGCAACAGACTCTTTATACAGGCTAAGTGAAGATCTTCTAAATTAGTGAGACGCCATTTCCTCTCCAACTTACGGGTTATCTGCTTTAAGCTACGAGTTTGTGAGTTATACCACGGAGTCAGGCACTTCTGATTTAAAGCTCTCTTTTTCAGAGGAGCTACAGCATCCAAAGTTGTCTTCAATGAGGATGTAAAACTATTGACGAGATACTCTATCTCACTTACAGAGTTTAGGTAGCTACTCTGCACTGTGTTGGTATATGGCATTAGAGAACATAAAGAAGGAATCATATCCTTAAACCTAGTTACAGCGCTTTCTGAAAGACTTCTAGTGTAATGAAACTTATTCCCCACTGCTGGGTAGTCCATCAGAGTAAATGTAAATGTTATTAAGAAATGATCAGACAGCAGGAAGTTTTCAGGGAATACTGTTAAGTCTTCTATTTCCATACCATAAGTCAGAACAAGATCTAAGATATGATTAAAGTGGTGGGTGGACTCATTTACTTTTTGAGCAAAGCCAATAGAGTCTAATAATAGATTAAATGCAGTGTTGAGGCTGTCATTCTCAGCATCTGTGTGGATGTTAAAATCGCCCACTATAATTATCTTATCTGAGCTAAGCACTAAGTCAGACAAAAGGTCTGAAAATTCACAGAGAAACTCACAGTAACGACCAGGTGGACGATAGATAATAACAAATAAAACTGGTTTTTGGGACTTCCAATTTGGATGGACAAGACTAAGAGTCAAGCTTTCAAATGAATTAAAGCTCTGTCTGGGTTTTTGATTAATTAATAAGCTGGAATGGAACATTGTTGCTAATCCTCCGCCTCGGCCCGTGCTACGAGCATTCTGACAGTTAGTGTGACTCGGGGGTGTTGACTCATTTAAACTAACATATTCATCCTGCTGTAACCAGGTTTCTGTAAGGCAGAATAAATCAATATGTTGATCAATTATTATATCATTTACCAACAGGGACTTAGAAGAGAGAGACCTAATGTTTAATAGACCACATTTAACTGTTTTAGTCTGTGGTGCAGTTGAAGGTGCTATATTATTTTTTTCTTTTTGAATTTTTATGCTTAAATAGATTTTTGCTGGTTATTGGTAGTCTGGGAGCAGGCACCGTCTCTACGGGGATGGGGTAATGAGGGGATGGCAGGGGGAGAGAAGCTGCAGAGAGTTGTGTAAGACTACAACTCTGCTTCCTGGTCCCAACCCTGGATAGTCACGGTTTGGAGGATTTAAGAAAATTGGCCAGATTTCTAGAAATGAGAGCTGCTCCATCTAAAGTGGGATGGATGCCGTCTCTCCTAACAAGACCAGGTTTTCCCCAGAAGCTTTGCCAATTATCTATGAAGCCCACCTCATGTTTTGGACACCACTCAGACAGACAGCAATTCAAGGAGAACATGCGGCTAAACATGTCACTCCCGGTCTGATTGGGGAGGGGCCCAGAGAAAACTACAGAGTCCGACATCGTTTTTGCAAAGTTACACACCGATTTAATGTTAATTTTAGTGACCTGCGATTGGCGTAACCGGGTGTCATTACTGCCGACGTGAATTACAATCGAGTCGGCAGTAATGGGGGTCACAAATATAACTCATTTGAGCATCTGATTCTCCGCTCTGCTCAGGATGTTACGCATTGCCAAGGTCAGAAGTATAAAAATCAGCTGTATTACTTTGTCACTGTATATAGGCCTCCTGGCCCATATTCTGAATTCTTAGATTAATTTGGTGCGTTCATCTCTAACTTGTCAACTAGTGCAGATAACATTCTGATCAGTGATGAATTAATTTAACGTTCATATAAATAAGCCTTCTGATCCCCTCTGTAAATCATTTATGGAAATTGTGGATGCATTAGGATTTCGTCAATGCATTCGGGACTCAATGCACATTAGTGGAAATACCCTGGATTTGGTTCTCGCACGTGGTATTGCTGTCACAAATATTGACATCATGCCTCTTACATCAGTGGTCTCTGATCACTCATTAAGTTTACAGTTTCGCTGCCATGTTTAGTGGAACAACAACCTTATTTATCACTACAGCAAAGCATCAACTCCTCAACTAAGACTGAACTCAAAGCTAGACTGCCTGATGTCTTAGCTTCACATATGACAATACCCAATCAGTAGATAGACTTGTGGATAGTTAAACTCAGTGCTCAAAACTACATTTGACATGATTGCACCACCTGTGTTCAAACTGCGCCCCCCCAAAACACAGTGACCTTGGTTCAGTGATTACTTGCATGACCTCAAGCATAAGGCTAGAAGTCTAGAATGGAAACGTCGTCATTCAAAATTAGAAGTATTCCACCTTGCATGGCGTGATGCTATCTTAGAATATAAGCATGCATTACTGGCTGCAAAGTGGACCTATTACTCTGATTTGATCAACAAAAACAAGCATAACTCAAAGTTCTTGTTCGACACGGTGGCAACTCTTATTCATGGACAACCACCTGTAGTTCGCTCTCCATTTACAGCGCAAGATTTCCTGGATTACTTTGAGAAGAAAATAGAAGACATTAGGTTAAACATATCCCAGCATGCCTTAATCCAGCCACTACACCCTGCTATTGAGGTGGATGCCATTACTGAGGTATTACCTAGATTTACAGAATTTGATAGTATCTCACTAGGCATGCTGAGGAAATTGTAACGTCAGCAAAAAGCACAACCTGTTTATTTGATCCTATACCAACAAAACTGTTTAAGGACCTGTGGTCCACTCTTGGGCAGACTGTCCTGGAAATTATTAATCTTTCTTTAACTTCTGGATCTGTTCCTAAATGTTTCAAATCTGCAGTGATTAAACCATTACTTAAGAAACCTAATCTTGACCCTAGTGTATCGAAAAACTATCGGCCGATATCTAATCTATAATTTTTCTCTAAAATTCTGGAAAAAGAAAAAAACTTACTGAGAATAATTTCTTTGAGCCACTGCAGTCTGCTTTTAGAAAATATTATTCCACAGAGATGGCTCTCACTAAAGTGGTGAATGATCTTCTGCTTACAATGGATTCAGACACCACTACGGTTCTGTTGCTGTTAGATCTCAGTGCTGCGTTTGATACCGTGGATCGTCATATTCTACTTGATAGCCTGGAAAATCATTTTGGGATTACTGGGAGTGCCCTTGCATGGAAGTCATACTTGACCAGTCGTTCTCAGTGTGTTCTGTACAGTAACACAACCTCTAACCTTAGTGACATGAAATTTGGGGTTCCAAAGGGGTCCGTCTTAGGCCCCCTGCTTTTCTCCCTTTATATTAGCACCCCTTGGGCACATATTGTGGCGCTTTGGGATTACCTTTCACTGCTATGCTGATGATACTGAGTTATATATGCCGATAACTGCTGGTAATCTCGTTCACATAAAATCCTTAGAAGATTGCCTTGCATCAATGAGAAGCCGGATGTCTAGAAACCAGTGGTGGGCATAGTTCCACTAATCCGCTACCCGATAATTATTGAAGATAATGTTTTCATAATCGGATTAGCTTTTCAGATAACTTTGAAAACCATCATCTTCCGATAAATTTTGGTCTGATAATTTTTAGACCGCTAACATTTTTACAGATGTAGTTTTTTGTAGTAGATGCACAGTTCCATCCTCTACAAACAGAGAAGAGCTGGTTCCAGAATAAACTGCTCTATCCTCTGCAGGCAAAGGAGAGCTGGTCATAGAAAATAAAAGAAAAACTCATTTCTTTTGACTCCATACTAATACACTGGCAACCAAGTCACCCAAGTCATCCAGAGGCATACAGTTTTTTAACTTATGGTTAGAATTTTAATCAAACTAATTTCGGACAAGTTATTTAAATTAATGTCACTTCTGAAATTTTATAAAGTGAAAATATCAGCTGTATGTTTTAGTTTTAAAGTAATGCACTAATTTTGAAGGTTTTAGTGTGGACATGGTGTGTGTGCAGTGCATTGTGGGTAAAATATCACGACAGGAGAAATGGATTTGAGACGCACTGATCAGGCTCCACACGGACAGCATTAAACTCTTTGTATATTGTGCCTAAAAGTCTTGTGAATATATTCTATGGGTTTATAGATGTTGTTATTGTGTTTGTTTTATGTAAAAATGACAGAAGAAGCCCAGGTTGTTTCTCCAAAAGCCGAAATTGTGATTCAGGCCATGTGATATAACCGGGATCAAAATGCATAGAACGCTGCCATCTACTGGCGACTGGTTATATCACAGTGTTGTCGACCACAGGATTTTAAAATTATTTGTAGGTTTCCAAAACCTGAGAGACCCCACATGTGGACATAAAAACAAATCATAGATCTGACAGGTTTAGTTGTACAGTGTGTGTGTCAGACACACGGTAAAAACAACACACACACACAGATTTCACACACGAACATTCCCAGGTCAAACACCTCGCTTTCTGATTGGCTGCATGTAACATTTAACTCCTCACGTCCTTCTTAACACACCACACACGGCAGGAATATCTGATAAGATTATATTTAGCGGCATCACGATTGTCGGGGCATCCTTAAGATTGTCGGAAGGGGAAGATCGGGTCTGATATCGGCCTAATTATCTTGCATGTGAACCAGGCTTGATGTAATGACGCCTCACGCAGCAACTAATTGATGCGTTATGACACCGCACCAAACATGTTTCACTATTATTTGATTTCTTTGTGCGACTGACATCATTACTCAAGGATTCAAAAGGTGATTCCTATCGCCACACAATTCCAACACACAAGAAAGTTTTTTGACAGTTCTTGTTATTGAAAGAAACCTTGTCTCCCTGACCGGATAGAGTTGTGATGTCATCACGCGTGCATGTAGGTGCTGTCTGGCGGGATCTTGAAAATTTCTTTCTTTTTGTTATACAAATGAAAAAAATGACATATTTTACAAAAGCACATTTATTTGTAAACACCAACACGTTACATTGATTCACTTGTGTTGGTTTTTACATAGAATGAATGAATCAACCAGTCAGTATGAGCGGAGGCTTAGTTTACCCATAATCCCTTTGGTGTGTTAATGTTCAAATCTTCAGAATTAGTGCATTATTTTAAAATTAACAGATATGTGTTATATATCACTTTATACATTTTAAGAGTTTACATTAATGTAGTTATTCTATCTGGAATAATTTTATTTAAAGCAAAACCTGCTTTACATTTAAAGACCTCTGCCTCATCGCTGGACCACTGTATCCTGTCAGGGTAAATGATGCTTTCCTACAGCAGGGGGCAGAGCGCACAAAGACAGAAGCGCTGCTCATTGGCTGTTTGGTTTTGTGATCGCTGTTGGTTCTATCAGAAGCTTCGGCAGTATTTAAACTCAAAATCAGCTTCTTAGTAGCTGAGAGCGTATTTGAGGCAAAACTGAAAGTGATCAGTTATTTGTAGCTTCTGATACGTTTTTAGGCAGTTTATCGGTTTAGCGTTAAAAATGACAACATTTTTGCCTTCTTGCTCTCGGTCGGGACGGTCGCATTTTTCTTTCCTCCTCCCTCCCCAACTTTCCTGCTACTGTAGCGTGTTTGTCTGTGAGGCTGCCAGCCCTGCTTCTCTGGAAACGGCAAAATGGATCTAATCAAGTGGTCTCTGAACGCAATTGACACTATTTTTTCTACAAGACACTCGGGAGCGGAGGACCCAACCTGTCCTTCCAGGACACATGTGGCGGGTTACGTGATGGACAGCTGGTGGAGGTGACAAGTCATATGCCTGTACACGTTGTCTGTGGAGGACGTTGAAGATGTTTACTTATTTGGAGCTGTGGTGACCGGGTTTCTGCTGTGTGGAGCGGCCATAGCACTGGTTTACCAGAAAATTAAGAAGGTGGAGGCGGCATTAATTGGCCCGTCCAGGCTACCCCACATGATCGATTCGATTGGAAGGGCAGTGTCAGCTCAGTCGGCGGGTGTTTTGCGCACGTTGGAATCCATCTCGGGGAGAATGGCCGCACTGGAAAACCGTTTTGATCATCAGTAATGACCACATCTCTTCTCCTCTATTCAGATGTATTTGGGAGCCACTCTGAAGTTTCAGACAGTGGAATCTTTCAGGCGTCTGTTAATCTGGATATCTATTTGGTTTCCAAACACCAGCTGCCCTTCAAGACCGCTGGGATAAAATCCTCCCCCCGAAGAACACTCCTGATGCCTCACTCCTCGTCTTACCCCGCCTCTCTTGTCTTTCCCTCTCCCAGTCCTGTGATGTTGACTGTGGGACCTTGGACTCTGGTGGACTGATTCAGGACTGGGATCCCCCCCCAGGATGGACAGATAAGGCCTGTTGATGGCACCAAGGGCGGCTTCCGGGCTGTCTGTCTGAACACTGGACACATTCAAGTCTCGGCTGTCGTCTGCTGTGATTGTTTACTGTTTTTTTTTTTGCTTCAATGGTGCTGTGTGTGTTCAACACAGCAGCAATGGAGTTTTTTTCTTTCCCAAACTTTCCTTGTGTGTGCTTTTATGTGTGTTTATGTACCGGACCGGCTTATGTGTGTTGTTGTTTGTTAAGTGTGTCATGAAGCCGGTCAAGGTTTGCTCAGCCCTGCTCGTGACTCAGGGCCATACATCTAGAGCTGGGTCCCCGGGCGCCGTAAAGGCGACCTCTGCTCCTAACTGGCAATTAGGATGGGTTAAATGCAGTAAACACATTTCACTGTGCAGGGAACATGTTCCTATGTGCATATGACAATAAACTCCTTTGAATCCTTGAATTCTTTTCAGTTAGCTGATTACTAGTTATCGAAGATAACTTTTTTGTTAGCTGTGCCCACCACTGCTACTTCCTACTTTTAAACTCTGATAAGACTGAAATGATGGTTCTTGGTCCAGAGAGACATCGGCATCAATTTGTCCAGTTAACCCTCAGCCTTGGCTTGTGTGTCATATATCACACTGACAAAGTGAGGAACCTTGGGGTAATTTTTGATCCTATGTTGTCCTTTGACCTCCATATTAGAAATATTATGACTACTTTCTTATATCTGCGAAATATAGTGAAGATTCGTCCCATCCTGTCTATGGCTGATGCTGTGACCCTGATCCATGTGTTTGTCTCTTCTAGATTGGACTACTGCAATGTTCTATTTTCTGGTTTACCGCAGTCCAGTATTAGGGCTCTCCAATTGGTTCAAAATGCTGCCGCCAGACTTTTGACACGAAGCAGAAAGTTTGACCAAATTACACCCATTTTGGCGTCTCTTCACTGGCTTCCTGTCCCAGTGAGATCAGATTTTAAGGTTCTGCTACTAGTCTATAAAATTGTTCACGGACTGGCACCTCCCTACTTAGCTGACATAATTAAACCTTACGTACCGGCCCGGGTTCTGCGTCCTCAGGGTGCAGGAATACTTTGTGTCCCTAGGGTGAATAAGAAGTCTGCGGGTCACAGAGCTTTCTCTTATCGTGCCCCTGTTCTGTGTAATGATCTCCCTGGGTCGATAAAACAGTCAGAATCTGTGGAGACTTTCAAGTCCAGACTTAAGACACACTTATTTTCCCTTTCATATGACTAGCATACTGGTACAGTTTTGTTTTACGCTTTTTACTCTTTTACCTAAATTCTGGGTCTTTTATTGAAGTTTAGGGTTAGTGGCCGGTGATCACCTTAGTATTTCTTCTGTTTTTCTTGTTGTTTAATGCTGACAAATTATACAGTATTTTTTGTCTTTCTGATGCCTGATTCTGTTTTTTCTCTCTGTTCAAGGTGCAACTCCATCCAGTTGCAGTTGTGGTATTTGTGCTGGAGACCCTCCTGTCCTGTGCACCAACAGCATTTCCTGAATATTTGTTTTGTGAATTGTTCTGTAATTTGTGTCTGTATCATGGCCCAAGCAGAGGGTCACCCCTTTGAGTCTGGTCTGCTTGAGGTTTCTTCATCAGAGTTTTTTTCTTACCACTGTTGCTCTGGGGGTTGGTAAGTTTAGACCTTACTTGTGTGAAGCGCCTTGAGGCAACTCTGTTGTGATTTGGCACTATATAAATGAAAAATAAATTGAATTGAAAATTGAAATTGAAAATTGAACATACCAAAGTAAATTTATCATGACAGAAAAACAATGAAAAGAAAATACACATACAGATATTTACAATTCAAAGTATCAATAACTGATAGATAATAAGTCGCCGACAGGTGGAGGAACCAAAAGAGTTTCATGATGGTGTTGAGGTGCAAACGTTCTGTATTAAAGTGCCAAGTGCTACGTGCAAAGTGCTTCAGTGCCTGGTTGTAATTGCACATGACAGTACTAGGTCGTATTTCACGTTGCCCAGTACACTCATTTGCACATGCACAAGTTTATTATGTAAAGACTACTAAACTGTCAGTGGTGGGCACAGATAACCAAAAAAATTAACTTCGATAACAGTTAATCAGATAACTGAAAAGTTATCTTTGATAAAGTTAAAACGATAAATCACCCAAAAATGTATCAGAAGTTACAGATAACCGATAACTTCCAGTATTGTCTCTGGTACACTTACAACTACTAAGCTGATTTTGAGTTTTAACACCACGATCGCTTCTGAAAGCACCAAAAGCGACGACAGACCCAAACAATGAGTCAGCACTTCTGTCTTTGAGCATCCTGCCCTCTGCTGGAAGCTCCAGTTTACTACATGGCTTCCAGCACAAACGCAGCTGAGAGAAGCCGCAAAGCTCAACTCTCTACTCAATCACAACGCTGCCGTCAGGCCGAGGTCTTGGGAAAATAAAGCAGTGCTGACTTATGGTTTGGTGTAAAAATAAAATGAATACAGATAGAATAACTCCATTAATGTCAATTCTGTCATTTGTACAAAGTTAAGATATAACATATATCTTTTAATGTTGAATAATGCACTAATTCTGAAGTTTTGTAGCAAACACAGACAGATGGCATTCTGGGTAAAATGTGCTCACTGATTGGTTATGTAAACCAACACATTAATGTGACGTGTGTCGTGTGTTGGTGTTTACAGATAAATGTGCTTTTGTAAAATATTCCATTTTTTATTTGTAAGAAAAGGCATTTTCAAAAAAAAAAAAAAGCCAAGTTGTAATTAGATAACCGTCTGATATAACCGGTGTCAAAATAAATAGAACACTGCCGTGATCTACTGGTGCCAGTGTGAGTTTTGGCCCTTTTTCAGCTGATTTTTCATTTGTGCAAGAATTTTTTGGATCGCACCGAGTTTCAGGTTAATCGCGTGTCCTGCATCGTTTAGTATACATGGAGTAACGAGCTGCGTTTAACATCTCACGACCACCTCCTGATCGGTGATCGTATGGTCAGATGAAAATCAAACCTGTTTGATATTCTGGTCAGCTGTCGTGAGGGTATCCTGCTGCTGAAAAGCTACAAGTGTCCAACCTCTCGCACTGTGCCTGTGCAAACACCACAGACCTGTCTTGTAATGTTTTTTTTTTTTAATATTGATGTCTCCCATCGAGAGTTTTTGTAAATTAAGTTTGAAAAAAGCTTCTGTTTACGTTTTGCTTCTGGAAACACGAGTCCGACGTGTGGTTTTTGAATGTACAATGTGTGTGAGAACATAATAACAATGTGTGTGCGCTCTGAACCTTTACACCGTGCGGTTCTGTCATATAGTTTGAGCTGGAACCAAATACAGTAATTAAAAATATCAGCCCAGCTTCAGGGAAAATACTGCCATGAACACTATTGGCTAGTAGAAGCAGTAGAGACCTTGAAAACCTGCCAAAACAAAATTCCAGATAATCTGTGTTGCTACATTTAAGATGCGTGGAATTTAATAAATGCAAACACAATAACAGCATCTGTAAATCCAGAGAATATATTCACGAGAGTTTTAGGCACTAGAGCTTAATGCTGTTGTCCGTGGAGCCTGATCAGAGTGTCTCAAATGCATTTCTCATGTCGTGAACATACTGAGATACCCATAATGCACCTGGACACAGCATGTCCACACTAAAACCTTAAAAATTAGCGCATTACTTTAAAACTAAAACATATATCTGATATTTTCACTTTATAAAACTTCAAACGTGACGTTAATTTAAATTACTTGTCCGAAATTTGTTTGGTTAAAATTTGAACCATAAGTTAAAAATGTATGCCTCTGGATGACTTGGGTGATATTGCCCACGTATCAGTATGGGGTTAAAAGAAATTAGTTTCTTTTTTTTAGTGACCAGTTCTCCTTTGACTGCAGAGGATAGAGCGGTTTCTTCTAGAAGTAGCTCTCCTCTGTTTGTAGAGGATAGAACTACACATCTACTATAAAACATTTAACAGGTAGGTGACAAAAGTTTATTGGAAGATAATTAGTCCGATAATGGTTTTCAAGGATATCTGAAAAGATAATCCGATAATGAAAACATTATCTTCGATAATTATGGGATTATCGGAACTGTGCCCAGCACTGTAAGCCATTTAATAAAATAAAGTACACAGGGGTACTGTGTACATATAACTGAAACAGAGACTGGAGTGGTGCCTCCACAGGTGAATTGGGTTTTAGGCTCCAGATGGTTGCATGTCTGATTTGCCAGTAACCAAACTTTCAGCTGTCCTTTGAAAGCAGTGAAAGTGGTGCTCTGCCTGATTGTGACTGGGAGGTTGTTCCAAGCTTGTCCACCTTTAATGGAGAACACATTGTGACCAAAGGTGGTCCTTCTATGAGTCATCTCAGAGTCACCTTGGGTGTCAGATCTTGTGCCCTGTGAGTCTTTTTATGTGTGTGAAGTCTTTAACAGGAGTTGGTCCGTGGAAACATTTATATATGAAGCAGGCATATTTGAATACCTTCTGTTGTGTGGGCCGCTGAAGAGGAGGTACTGCTGGCCCACCACCACCAGAGGGCGCCCTGCCTGGAGTGCGGGCTCCAGGCACCAGAGGGCGCTGCCGCCTTATGGGAGCAGCCTGGGTGACAGCTGTCACCCATCACTGGACACAGCTGTTCCACTCAGCACAGAGGTATATCAGGAGGACGGCGTCTCCACCTCAGTGCCGAGATATCGCCTTTAGACTGAGGTAACGTACTCTGCATTTATATTCTGATTAAAAGACTTGTTAAACCTTTTCAGGACTGCTGATTACTGAAAGCTAAATTGCTTGGATAAGTACTCACCTGCCTGCCATATTGTGACTAGAGGTGGAGGCGGCTTCTCCCCTCTCCGTTACTGGGTGCTGTCGCATCCACGCCTGTGTTGTTGCTCTCTCCCGCCAGCAGTACCGGATCCGACGAGCGGAGGCAGTGGCCACCTGGGACTTCGGGACTTGGCGGTTCCAGTATTTCCAGGGTTCGGTGGCAGAGGAGATCTGGGTGGTTTCGGTTCGACTGAGACGGACGTCTCCTACCTTCGAGCCTGCCCACATGACACCAGCGGATTCGACCCCAAATTGTGATTGTTGTATTCATTGTGCTCGTTTCACAATAGTAAACCTTGTTATTCACTTTCCTCCATTGTCCGTTCATTGCGCCCCCTGTTGTGGGTCCGTGTACCTACACTTTCACAACACCTTCAGATTTTCAAAGTTGAGAAATTTACAGTGATGATAAGCGTCAGATTGTCTATCATATATCTTAACTGCTCTGTTATACAGCTGCTCTGTGGATTTTAATACTGAGGTGCCTGCAAAAGCCCAGTTAGTGAAACAGTAGTCCAAGTGTGAAAAAACCATGCAAAAGATATGAATAGGAAGAATGCTGATTGGCCGTTAATTAACCACTGATGTCTTATCCCCAGATTTAAAGATGGGCCATTACTGGGGCTAATTTCCAGGATGATGGTAATTCCTTTGAGATAACTGACTGATTAAAAAGAATAGTGATTGGTTTTATCAGTGCGTTAGAATGTTTTTAAGAAGTCGGTGTCTAAGTCAGATGTATCCTTGGCCTTTGAATATTTCAAAGCAGAAATAATGTTCTTTACCTCTGGTTCAGTAATCTGCTCTAAAAACAGGATGATCATTTAAAATGGATCTTGGCAGAACATTGGAGGGGCAAAAACCTTTGTTCTATCTTTCACACTGTATAGGAAGTATTCATTAAACGTTTGGGCCAGTACTGTTGGGTCCTTAACCAGGATATCATTATTTCTCAGTTCACGTACAGTGTGCCCCTGCTTGTTTTCTTTCTCTAGCAGTTTGCTTAATAGTTGCCAAACTTTTCTGCCATTCCCTTTGGCCCCTTCAATGGTGTGTGTGTGTATATATATATATATATATATATATATATATATATATATATATATAAACCTATCCCTGGTCCTTCTTAACAGTTGTATAACCTTCTTACGAGTACGAGTAAATCTCTGTCTGTCGACAGGCAGCCCAGACCTGAGACTTCTTTAAGTAATGAGCCTCTTTTTTTTTCCCATCTACATCCTACAGTTGGAGTCTAACCAGGGCAGATGACGTGTTATTTGCTCTCTTTTGCCCCTTCTGCTAAAAGCAGATTTTATCTCAGAAATCCTATTAAGAAACATCCTACAGTTATCCTCTGTATTGTTTGAGGAGAGGATTTCTTACCAATCTGTCTTTTTAATTTCATCCTCAAAACGCTGTTGCATGTTTTTGGGATGTAATCACAGGGAGAAGAAACAATAATAGAAATGTACAGAGTGATTTTTGCTTCGTTTCCTGGAGAACATAAGGTTATGGTCTGACCGTTCTCATACACAGCATCTGTGTTTACAGTCCAGTCTGTGGCTGAAGGTGCTCTGACAGGACGTCAGTGTGTCATGCAGGGGGTGGGAGGTGTTGTCCAGGATTCTGAGCAGCTTCCTCAGCATCCTCAGCGCACATATGACACAAACAAACAGATGAATCAACTGATTACACAATGAGAAAAACAAAAGCTGGACGAAAACTAGAACGGAACTTAACTCATTACTAAAGTGTGATAAATAGAAAATAAAACCAGTGACAAAAGTATTATACACAGAAAAGAAATGAACAGAACCAAACTATGATGAGAGTTAGCAAAAGACAAAAATGAAACAACTACTAAACCAAGAACAGGGCAGACAGTGGCTAACCCATGGGTTAAAGCAATAAATTTTCATCTGACTGAAATTTTTCCTGGCAAAAATCAATGCCAGCAATTCCCTAAAATGTGGTGTAGTGGGGGCACACACTCTTTTTTCCTCAATAAATACAATAAACACATTATACAGCATACAAATCTATTCTAAATAGCCTCTAATGAGAGAGAGAAAAAGCATAAAAAGAATGCAAAACCTGAACATAAAGGTACATAAAAGGGTGGTGGTGGGGGGGGGGTGTAGTCTTGATTCTGGGGGGGTCTGAGGGTGCTTCCCCCAGAACATTTTTAAAACAGCAAGTCAAATTTTGTGTATTCTGGTGAATTTTAATGGGTATGAAGCCCTCTGAAACAAAAGTCACTTCAAACTGTGAAATAAAAACAGTATTGATTATGGGGGTCTGGAGGTACTCTTTAAAAGAGCAAGTCAAATTTTGCATGCGCATTGAAAAACTTGAAACTGGCTTATTCACATTTAAACGGTAAAATGCTCTCACTCGTAAAACAAACGTAGCGTACCGCCAGCGCCGCCGTTCGGCATAAGCAGACTACGCAGCCTGCGTGGGGCACCAACCATGTTGCACTAGTTTGCAGGGCCTCCAGTTGACTGAAAAATGTGTTGAAATTATTACATTATTACCAGTGATGCCTCTAATCTAACCACTTTTTTTGTAACGAGTAATCTAACGCGTTAATCTTTCCAAATCAGTAATCAGATTAAAGTTACTTCTCCAAGTCACTGTGTGTTACCATTATTTTTACATTGTGGATCGACAGCAACATTAAACTTGGTCTGTGGGCAGGAGGTCGGGGTTCAACTGAACTGCCCACTTTAAGTGAGCTGTGAGCTTTTCATCAGCTACGACTCGTCCTCACCTCTTAAAGCGCGGTAACAACAGCACACCTGCACTGAGCGTTACAAAGACATTTTTATACTTTTTTCCCTCCTTTATTTAGAATTCTGAGCTGAGCCGCTCCGTATCGTCTCGTTAAAAACAGCTGAACCTCCACAAAGCGTCAACAACTAACACTATTTTCCACTCAAATGCACCTAAACTCTCTTTCTGAGGACCACATGATGTGAAAACACAATAAAACTTTCTTACCTGTAAATCTGGTCCTGTTTTCTGCATAAATAAATGTTATCCATTCTTTGTGCTCAAACGCCAAAGCAGGGGTGAATCCAGATGGAATGGGGGCGTGGGGCAGGGATGTGCGCCCCCACAACACCCCTAGATTAAAGGTCCAGTTTTGAAGCCATTTTTTTTTTACTACAACTACTAATACTACTTAAAATAATAATAATTTTGACAAGTAAAATGTTTATAGAGAATTTAAATGTTAGAAAAATGTCAGAATTTAATAGTTACATTTATAAACAATGTAGGTTAGAAATTGCAAGTTTTACTGTTACAGTGCTGTCAACAGTTAAATATGAGGTCAAGAAAGATTATTTTACTTTTTATAAAACAAGTATTTATTTTCATTGTAGTCAAGAAAGGGTGACTATAAAGTGAGTTTTGGCAAAACAAGTATCATTGTCATGTTGAGGTGGCAGAGGGTTGTTGTCGGCAGCTGGGAAAAGTAACTAAAAAAGTAACTAGTAATCTAACTTAGTTATTTTTACAATTGAGTAATCAGTAAAGTAACTAAGTTACTTTTTCAAGGAGTAATCAGTAATTGGATTACTTTATCAAAGTAACTGTGGCAACACTGATTATTACATTTCAAAATCAATATGAATTATTTATGAATAGGCCCATCGTTTTTTGTTTTTTTTTAAACACTGTGTAGGCCCCTACCCCATTACTTAATTGGGGCAAATTAACAGTTTTTTTTTTTTTGCCTAATATAAAGCCCCCATCCACCCCCGCCCCGATTCCCTGTAATGGCACAGCCCTGTTTGCGTCTTTCTCTGTTCGCTGTGTCGCCTAACCAGGGTTGCCAGATGTGACGATTTCCAGTCCAATAAATGCTCAAAAATGCATGGAGGCACTAAATCCTGCGCAATTTGAACTGATTTTTAAAATGTGTGTGGCAATTCTATACAAAAAAACTCGTCCAGTGCCATACTTTTACCCTAAACAAACCAATTGGATGGGAAAACACCCAATCTGGCAACCCTGCGCCTAACTGAAGTAGCACTGCTAGCCCACATTCGATTCTGACACGAGACGACAAGTTGCCACTATACCACAATTAAACAATGAAGCAACAGCAGGAGTCTGGAGCTGAAAACGGAGGAAAAAGAAACAAAAAGATGATGCCCGTGCATCCCTTGCTGGTAAGTACGTGTTAAAGGTTTAAATTGTTTTGATTACTTAATGTGCAGTGGTGCTGCTTAAAGTAGACCTGCATTGAAATAAATGCAGTCAGATGTTTGGACCAAAAAATGACTTATATTTACACATAAGATCCTTCTGAATGTAGTAAAGTAAATCTGCAAGCCCAGATCTGTCATTCAACGGGGAAATCTTCATTTAAAAATGACAAATTTACAGCTAACATTTAGCCCTCTGCAAAACTGTCATCACATCCTGGACGCTGCCGAGACGACAGGGAGAAGACCCTCTCCCAGCATGCATTGCACGCGCCAACTGTAATTTGTGGATTTACGTCAGTTTGCATCTGCACCTTTTTCTTGTCTTATACGGAAGGATCTACTTTTTTTAAACCTTCATATTGTCTTGCGGTACGCTTGGTGAGTACACATTTCTTTTATTTGTGCTTGAAAATTATTTTTGGGGACTTTTTCATACGCCCGTTTGATTGAGTGGTGTCGCATTGAAAATCTACTGTCTTTCGCCTCCGGTGTACCGTCACGGGGTACGGAGGCGAGACCCGCAAAGAATCCAAGTCATTAAAAAGATATAAACCTCTCTCAGCGGCCATGGAGCTCTGCGGCTCCAATTACCGAGACGTGCGGCCCTGCAGATTTTGCCGCAAGAAGTCTGTCCTTGCAAGCAACAGGTGTCACCGGTTGCTCCGCATTAAAACGGTGAGCGTAGTCTCTGGACTTGTGCCAAGTTGGCTGCACCTCCATTCAGTAGACAGGGACGTGTCTGCAGCTGCACAGCAGACACGGGGGTGTGAGTGGCCTGCGGCGGCGTTTAACGAGCGCATGCACTTGGTAAGCGCATCGGGGCAGTGACAGCGAGGCGTCGGGGAAGAATGGCGCCCGCTGTCGATGTCACTCGCTGTTGATCTGAGCATGCAGACTGGGCATGCAGATCTGTATCTCACATTCAATGCAGCTTACTTTTGGATGTTGAAACCACGATGTGTATAACAGTAACATTACTAACAGATAAAATCAATTTCAATGCGGGATCGGACTGAAGGCGGGAGCGCGTCGCCTTGTCCCTGACGTCATGGAAATGATACGGATGTACAAACTGTTTTCACAGAGGGCTAAATTTTAGCTGCAAATTTGTCATTTTTAAACGAAGATTTCTCCACTGAATTACAAATTTGGGCTTACAGATTTACTTTACTGCATTCACAAGGGTCTTATAAATACATATCAGCTATTTCTTTCTGAAATCTGACCACATTTATTTCAATGCAGGTGTACTTTAAGCTAGGTTGCGTTAGCTTTGCTGATTTGATGTAGCTTTAAACTCTAAACTTAAACGCTTTAATAAATAGTAACAGTTTGAGTAGAACTTTTGTCTGTGTGTGTGTGTGTGTGGGGGGGGGGGGGGGGGTTCTCTTGTATGGGGGTGGGGGGGGCCTCCCTGACCAGTTATGCTTAGGGCCTCCAAAACCTTAGCAGCGGCCCTGCGTATCGCAAGTTAAACTTCATCAATGCCATTTCGTGACTCACCTTTTTGTCGACTAAGGTAAAATCCCCAGAGGTTGCAATGAAAGCACTGGGAAAGATGCTGACATCATCTGCAAACAATATCATCTGCAAACATAATAGTCCATGGTGACTCATGTCTGATCTCATCTGTCAACCTGTCCATCACCATTGCAAACAGGAAAGGACTCAGAGCCGATCCTTGGTATAATCCCACGTCCACCTTGAATTAGTCTGTCATTCCTACTGCACATCTCACTGCTGACACACTGTCCTTGTACATATACTGCACCACCCTCACATACTTCTCTGATACTCCAGACTTCCTCATACAATACCACAACTCTTCTCTTGGCACCCTGTCATAAGCTTTCTCTAAATCCACAAACTCACAATGCAACTCCTTCTGGCCTTCTCTGTACTTATCCATCAGTATTCTCAGACCAAACATTGCATCGTAGTGCTCTTTCTCGGCATGAAACCATATTGCTGCTTACAGATCTTCACCTGTTTTCTAAGCCACTTCTGCTACTCGTTTCCATAACTTCATGCTGTGGCTGATTGACTTTATGCCTCTGTACTTAGTGCAGGTCTGCACATCACCCTTGCTCATAAAAATAGTAACCAGCACACTTCATCTCCACTCCTCAGGCATCCACTTACTTTCCAAGATTTTATCAACTAATCTTATTAGAAACCCCATTGCCATCTCTCCTGGACATTTCCATGCCTCCACTGGAATGCCATCTGGACCAACTGCCTTTCCACTCTTCATAGCTTCCCTTAATTCATCCTTACTAATCTCTTGTACTTCCTGATTTACTCTCTCCACATCATCCAGCCTTTTCTCTCGCTCATTTTCTTTATTCATCACCTCCTCAAAATATTCCTTCCACCTTCTCAACACACTCTCCTCACTTGTCAGCACATTACCATCTGCATTCATCATCACCCTAACCTGCTGCAGATCCTTTCCAGCTCTGTCCCTCTGTCTGGCCAATCGCTCCTTTTCTCCTTCCTTTGTGTTTAACTTTGTGGACACTATACTGCTTTTCCTTAGCCTTTGCCACATCTCTCTTCACCGACAGGACATGTCCTTTTCTTCCCCTCTACTTTTTTCTCCCACTAACGCTCCTTGTCTTCCTTCCTCTGTCCAGATGTCACACCCAGTACCTTCCTCGCTGTTTACCCCATTATATCTGCAGACATTTTCCAATCATCCAGCTGCACTTCACCTCCACTCAGGGCCTGTTTGCACAACCAGGAACAGACAGCTGGACCCAAATGCAATGAGGCAGATAATGAGTAAAAAGGACAATTGTCTTTTTAAAATGTACAAAGTAGAACCAGGGATAAGGCATGGAAGGAGGTGGAAGTACTGGGATCCAGCCAGGGTGTAGTCAGACAGCTGTCATGCCCAGGTGAGTGTTAGTGGAGCTGTGATAGCACCACGGAATCTGGATACAAACCACCAAAACAGAGTTCAAGAGCTACAAAGAATGTTCCATAAGAAAAAGAGGGTATGTGGCTCATAGTACCAATCAATAGATTGAATACTGTGGAGAGGAGGGCTTGAAAGACCAAGACTGACATCTCATCTCCTCATTGAATTTCACACAACAGCCTTCCTCCTTCAGCTTCTACCATCTGATCCTTTGTTGAGCTTTGACTCTTCTTCACCTCTAAAGTCATCCCACAAACCACCATCTTGCCACCACCTTACAGTCTCCAGGTTCTTTCAGGCACCTTCCTCCACTCTTATACACCACCCTTCTTAAAATAAATGTACGTAGAGCAGTGTAACAGTGACCACGTGTGTATGTACAGAACTCATTATAATGTAGCGTTGATGTAATGGCCCCCGCTCACATGGCATCACCGATTCCTGAATGAAGGGAAAAAAATTTAAAAATCACAATTCGTTGAGAAAAGGTGGAGGAACGAACTTTATCACCGAATAGCCTGCGAATCAAGAGCTAAAAAGGGATGAAAGAGGAACAATACTAAACCGAAGCTAACAATCTCCACGCTTTAAATGAAATGCACCTGGAGCCACGGCTGGAGCAGTGTGTGTCTCCATCTTTGTGTTCCAGGACTCGGTACTGGGACGGAGCTCATAGCGTCTGAGTCCTGGAGAAACTGCAAACAGAAGCGCATGATCCAATCCACTGTGGAGATCTGTGTACACGTCGGTGGATCCACCTGCTCTGGTTCCTCATCCAGAACAAAAGAGGGATCATCTCCTTCATCATCAGAATCCACACTGTCTGACGACACGCTGCGCGCTCAGTCTTGCTCCAGTTAAAAAAAAAAACCTCTGGTGTGCCGTGGTCACTGCTGTATCAGTGTATTAAGATACTAAGCGATATATATTGATTTATAACAGAAAACTGTCAAATGGGGGAATAAATATAAGTGTAAAGATGAATGAATATATCAGAGCAGTAAATTGATCAGTCCGTGTGAACGCCGCGCATTGACTCACATGTGCGGTTATTTCAACCAGCTGCAGCTGATCCACAACGTGAATTCTTCCTTCCAGAACAGCTCTTTATATAATCATCTGAATCATCTACCTGCTGACACATGTACAGAAGGGCTGGATTGTCATTCCTACACTCATATTGTTATATTTAATAAAAAATAATAAGCGCACGCAGGAGCTGCTGCTGTGTTCAAGTATCATAGGAAATTACATAATTTTTTTGTTGTTTCATATTCAGCAGTTCCTTGTGGCAAAATAACTAATTGTATCCACACAAAAAAATTAATTTTGGTCTATATAAGGTGACTGAGCCCAGTGAAGCAGACCCCCCACCCAGATAAAAAAAAAAAAATCCAAGCAAAAAGGCTGAGTTTGCCCTGTAATTTCCAACGGTACATGAAAGCAGCAGCAGCACTCACAAATCGGCTTCTGCACTGTGTGAAAACATTCAGGGGTTGAACAAAGTCAAATGAAACACTAACGTTACAAAAACTAAGGAAACGATAAGAAACCTTCAAGAACGACAGCAAAACAAAATACGGATGAATTGAGGTTTTGGGTGGCATTCCTTCAAATTTTTCAACATTTTAAAAATCCTGATGAAGCGCCAGCTGCAGGAACGAAGCTGAGTGAAGGTTAAACGATGCCAACGAAAGTCAATGAGGGTCCAGATTCCTTGTTTTGTTAAGTACCGAAAGACTGGACCTTGAGCAGGTTGTCGTGTGGATGTCAGGACTCCACCCTCAGCCCCAGTACAACTGATCGAAAGTAAACCTATGACTCTGTTTGTGTGTCAGATATGGAGAAGGAGCCGGACTACAGGGACGTCAAGATCAGGACAGACATTAAGGTGAAGGAGCTATACGACGTGGAGGAGAGGCTGGGAACGTAAGACAAGTACACCCACAGCCCAACACTGCCGCTCCACACCCACAACCCACCACTGCTGCTCTACACCCACAGTCCACCTCTAGGATTCTACACCCACAGTCCACCTCTAGGAATCTACACCCACAGTCCACCACTGCGGCTCTACACCCACAATGCACAACTATTCCTTGACATCCAGAGTCCGCCTCTGGCTCTCTACACCCACAGTCCAATGCTGAGGTTCTGCACCCACAGCCCACCTCTGCTACTCTAAAACCACAGCCAAGCTCTGCCACTCTACACCCACAGTGCACCTCTGGCATTCTACACCCACAATCTACCTCTGGCTTTTTATACCCACAGTCCACAGCTGCGGCTCTACAACCACAGTGCACCTCTGACGTTCTACACCCACAATCTACCTCTGGCTTTTTATACCCACAGTCCACAGCTGCGGCTCTACAACCACAGTGCACCTCTGACGTTCTACACCCACAATCGACGGCTGCCGCTGAACACTCAGTCCACGACTCTCATTCTACGCACAGTACACCTCTGCCACTCTACACGCACAGTCCACCTCTGTCACTCCACACACAATCCACCACTGCCGCTGTACACACACAGTCCACCACTGCCGCTCTATAGCCACAGTCCACCACTGCCACTCTACACCCAGTCCATGACTGCCGTTCTACACCCAGAGTCCACTTCAGCCATTCTACACGCATAGTCCACAACTCTCGCTCTATACCCACAGTCCACCTCTGCCATTCTACACCCACAGTCAACCTCTGCCGCTCTACACCCACAATCCACCTCTGGCATTCTACAACCACAGTCCCCGACTGCTGCTCTACACCCACAGTCCACCTCTACCACTCGACACCCACAGTCCAGCACTGCCACTCTACAACCACATTCCACCTCTGGCGTTCTCCACCCACAAACCAAAACTGCCGCTATACACCCAAAGTCCACTTCAACCGCTCTACACACACAGTCGAAAACTCTTGCTCTCCACCCACATTCCACTAGTCTCGCTCTACAGCCACAGTCCACCTCTGCCACTTTACACTCACAGTTCACCTCTGCTGTTCTACAGCCACAGTCCACGACTCTCGCTCTACACCCAGAGTCCACCTCAGCCGCTCTACACTCAGAGTCCATCTCTGCTATTCTACACCCACAGTCTACCTCTGCCACTCTACACCCATAGTCCACCTCTCCCACTTTACACTGACAATCCAGCTCTGGCATGCTATACCTACAGTCCACAACTGCGACTCTACACCCACAGTCCACTTCAGCCGCTCCACACCCACAGTCCACGACTCTCGCTTCACACCCACTGTCCACTTCACCTGTTCTACACCCACAGTCCACCTCAGCCATTCTACACCCACAGTGTACCTCTCGCATTCTACAACCATAGTCCTCCTCAGCCGCTCCACACCCACAGTCCACCTCAGCCACTCTATACACACAGTCAACAACTCTTGCTCTACACCCTCAGTACACCTCTGCCACTCTACACCCACAGTCCATCTCTGCCGCACAAGACCCACAGTCCACCTCTGGTCCTCTACACCCACAGTTCATCACTGCCGCACAAGACCCACAGTTCACCTCTGGTCCGCTACACCCACAGTTCACCTCTGGCATTCAACACCCACAGCCCACCTCAGCTGTTCTACACCCTCAGACCAGAACTGCCGCTCTACACGCAGTCCACGAGTGCCGTTCTACACCCACAGTCTATGACTCTCACTCTACCCCCACAAGCTACCTCATCCATTCTACACCCACAGTCCACAACTCTGGCTCTACACCCACAGCCTACCCACAGCCGCTCTACACCAACAGTACTCCTCAGCCGCTCTACACCTACAGTTCACCTCAGCCGCTCTACACCCACAGTCCAGGACTCTTGCTCTACACCACAGTTCACCTCGGGTGCTCGACACCAACCGTACTCTTCAGCCGCTCTACACCAACAGTTCACCTCAGCCACTCTACACCCACAGTCCACCTCTGCCGTTGTACACCCACAGTCCACGGCTCTTGCTCTACATGCACAGCCTACCTCAGCCGCTCTACACCAACAGTACTCCTCCGCCGCTGTACACCCACAGTCCACCTCTGCCGTTCTACACCCACAGTCCACAACTCTGGCTCTACACCCACAGCCTACCTCAGCCACTCTACACCCAGAGTCCACCTCAGCCACTCTACACTCAGAGTCCATCTCTGCTATTCTACACCCACAGTCTACCTCTGCCATTCTACACCCATAGTCCACCTCTCCCACTTTACACTGACAGTCCAGCTCTGGCATGCTATACCTACAGTCCACAACTGCGACTCTACACCCACAGTCCACTTCAGCCGCTCCACACCCACAGTCCACGACTCTCGCTTCACACCCACTGTCCACTTCAGCTGTTCTACACCCACAGTCCACCTCAGCCATTCTACACCCACAGTGCACCTCTCGCATTCTACACCCACAGTCCTCCTCAGCCGCTCCCCACCCACAGTCCACCTCAGCCACTCTATACACACAGTCAACGGCTCTTGCTCTACACCCACATTCCATAAGTCTTGCTCTACACCCTCAGTCCACCTCTGCCACTCTACACCCACAGTCCATCTCTGCCGCTCTACACCCACAGTTCATCACTGCAGCACAAGACCCACAGTCCACCTCTGGTCCTCTACACCTACAGTTCACCTCTGCCGCTCTACACCTACAGTCCACCTCTGGCATTCAACACCCACAGCCCACCTCAGCTGTTCTACACCCTCAGACCAGAACTGCCGCTCTACACGCAGTCCACGACTGCCGTTCTACACCCACAGTCTATGACTCTCACACTACACCCACAGTCCACCTCTGCCACTCTACCCCCACAAGCTACCTCATCCATTCTACACCCACAGTCCACAACTCTGGCTCTACACCCACAGCCTACCCACAGCCGCTCTACACCAACAGTACTCCTCAGCCGCTCTACACCCACAGTCCAGGACTCTTGCTCTACACCACAGTTCACCTCGGGTGCTCGACACCAACCGTACTCTTCAGCCGCTCTACACCAACAGTTCACCTCAGCCACTCTACACCCACAGTCCACCTCTGCTGTTCTACACCCACAGTCCACGACTCTTGCTCTACACCCACAGCCTACCTCAGCCGCTCTACACCTACACTTCACCTCAGCCACTCTACACCCACAGTCCATCTCTGCCACTCTACACCAATAGTCAACCTCTACTACTCTACACAAACAATCCATCATTGCCGCACAACACCCACAGTCCACCTCTGCTGCTCTACACCAACAGTACTTCTCAGCCGCTCTACACCTACAGTTCACCTCAGCCGCTCTACACCCACAGTCCACGACAGCCGTTCTACACTCAGTCTATGACTCTCACACTACACCCACAGTCCACCTCTGCCACTCTACACCCACAATCTACCTCAGCTATTCTACACCCACAGTCCATAACTCTCGCTCTACACCCACAGCCTACCTCAGCCGCTCTACACCAACAGTACTCCTCAGCCGCTCTATACCCACAGTCCACGACTGCTGCTCTACACCCACACTCCACTTCAGCCACTCCACACCCACAGTCCATGACTCTCGCTTTACACCCACAGTCCACCTCAACCACTCTACACTCACAGTCCACCTCTGCCACTCCCCACCCACAGTCCACCTCATCCGTTCTCCATCTACAGTCCTCCTCAGCCGCTCTCCACCAACAAACCACTTCTGGCATTCTATACCCACAGACCATGACTGCCGATCTACACCCACAGTCCACCTCAGAGACTCTATACCCACAGTCCACGATTCTTGCTCTACACCCACATTCCACAAGTCTTGCTCAACACCCACAGTCCTACACCCACAGTCTATGACTCTCGCACGACACCCACAGTCCACCTCTGCCACTCTACACCCACAACCCACAACTCTCGCTCTACACCCACAGCCTACCTCAGCCACTCTACACCAACAGTACTCCTCAGCCGCTCTACACCTACAGTTCACCTCAGCCGCTCTACACCCACAGTCCATGACTCTTGCTCTACACCACAGTTGACCTCGGGCGCTCGACACCAACAGTTCACCTCAGCCACTCTACACCCACAATCTACCTCAGCCATTCTACACCCACAGAATCTACCTCAGCCATTCTACACCCACAGTCCACAACTCTCGCTCTACACCCTCAGCCTACCTCAGCCGCTCTACACCAACAGTACTCCTCAGCTGCTGTACACCTACAGTTCACCTCAGCCGCTCTCCACCCACAGTCCATGACTCTTGCTCTACACCACAGTTGACCTCGGGCACTCGACACCAACAGTACTCTTCAGCCACTCTACAACCACAGTCCACCTCTGCCATTCTACACCCACAGTCCACGACTCTTGCTCTACACCCAACAGTCCACCTCTGCCACTCTACACCCACAGTCTACCTCTGCCACTCTACACTCATAGTCAACCTCTGCTGCGCTACACACACAGTCCATCACTGCTGCACAACACCCAGAGTCCACCTCAGCCGCTCTACACTCAAAGGCCAATCTCCAACCTTCCTTTTCTCTCAAAAATTCTTGAAAGGGTAGTTGTAAAACAGCTAACTGATCATCTGCAGAGGAATGGTCTATTTGAAGAGTTTCAGTCAGGTTTTAGAATTCATCATAGTACAGAAACAGCATTAGTGAAGGTTACAAATGATCTTCTTATGGCCTCGGACAGTGGACTCATCTCTGTGCTTGTTCTGTTAGACCTCAGTGCTGCTTTTGATACTGTTGACCATAAAATTTTATTACAGAGATTAGAGCATGCCATAGGTATTAAAGGCACTGCGCTGCGGTGGTTTGAATCATATTTGTCTAATAGATTACAATTTGTTCATGTAAATGGGGAATCTTCTTCACAGACTAAAGTTAATTATGGAGTTCCACAAGGTTCTGTGCTAGGACCAATTTTATTCACTTTATACATGCTTCCCTTAGGCAGTATTATTAGACGGTATTGCTTAAATTTTCATTGTTACGCAGATGATACCCAGCTTTATCTATCCATGAAGCCAGAGGACACACACCAATTAGCTAAACTGCAGGATTGTCTTACAGACATAAAGACATGGATGACCTCTAATTTCCTGCTTTTAAACTCAGATAAAACTGAAGTTATTGTACTTGGCCCCACAAATCTTAGAAACATGGTGTCTAACCAGATCCTTACTCTGGATGGCATTACCCTGACCTCTAGTAATACTGTGAGAAATCTTGGAGTCATTTTTGATCAGGATATGTCATTCAAAGCGCATATTAAACAAATATGTAGGACTGCTTTTTTGCATTTACGCAATATCTCTAAAATCAGAAAGGTCTTGTCTCAGAGTGATGCTGAAAAACTAATTCATGCATTTATTTCCTCTAGGCTGGACTATTGTAATTCATTATTATCAGGTTGTCCTAAAAGTTCCCTAAAAAGCCTTCAGTTAATTCAAAATGCTGCAGCTAGAGTACTGACGGGGACTAGAAGGAGAGAGCATATCTCACCCATATTGGCCTCTCTTCATTGGCTTCCTGTTAATTCTAGAATAGAATTTAAAATTCTTCTTCTTACTTATAAGGTTTTGAATAATCAGGTCCCATCTTATCTTAGGGACCTCGTAGTACCATATCACCCCAATAGAGCGCTTCGCTCTCAGACTGCAGGCTTACTTGTAGTTCCTAGGGTTTGTAAGAGTAGAATGGGAGGCAGAGCCTTCAGCTTTCAGGCTGCTCTCCTGTGGAACCAGCTCCCAATTCAGATCAGGGAGACAGACACCCTCTCTACTTTTAAGATTAGGCTTAAAACTTTCCTTTTTGCTAAAGCTTATAGTTAGGGCTGGATCAGGTGACCCTGAACCATCCCTTAGTTATGCTGCTATAGACTTAGACTGCTGGGGGGTTCCCATGATGCACTGAGTGTTTCTTTCTCTTTTTGCTCTGTATGCACCACTCTGCATTTAATCATTAGTGATCGATCTCTGCTCCCCTCCACAGCATGTCTTTTTCCTGGTTCTCTCCCTCAGCCCCAACCAGTCCCAGCAGAAGACTGCCCCTCCCTGAGCCTGGTTCTGCTGGAGGTTTCTTCCTGTTAAAAGGGAGTTTTTCCTTCCCACTGTAGCCAAGTGCTTGCTCACAGGGGGTCGTTTTGACCGTTGGGGTTTTACATAATTATTGTATGGCCTTGCCTTACAATATAAAGCGCCTTGGGGCAACTGTTTGTTGTGATTTGGCGCTATATAAAAAAATTGATTGATTGATTGATAGTCAACCTCTGCTGCTCTACACACACAGTCCACATCTGGCATTCTACACCCACAGTCCACTTCAACCGCTCTACACCCACAGTCCACAACTCTTGCTCTACAACCACATTCCACAAATCTCACTCTACACCCACAGTCCACCTCTGCCACTCAACACCCACAGTCCACAACTGCTGCTCTATACCCACAGTCCACCTCTGCCGCTCTACACCCACAGTCCATCACTGCTGCACAACACCCACAGTCCACCTCTGCTGCTCTACACCCACAGTCCACCTCTGCTGCTCTACACCCACAGTTCACCTCTGCTGCTCTACACCCACAGTTCACCTCTGCTGTTCTACACCCACAGTCCACCTCTGGGATTCTACACCCACAGTCCACCTCTGGGATTCCACACCCACAGCCCAGCTCAGCTGCTCTACACCCTCAGTCCACGACTGCCGCTCTACACGCAGTCCACAACTGCCGCTCTCCACCCACAGTCCACGACAGCCGTTCTACACCCACAGTCTGTGACTCTCGCTTTACACCCACTGTCCACCTCAGTTGTTCTACACCCATAGTCCTCCTCAGCCACTCTGCACTCACAGTCCACCTCTGCCGTTCTACACCCACAGTCCACCTCTGCCATTCTACACCCACAGTCAAACTATAGCATTCTACACCCACAGTCCAACTATAACATTCTACACCCACAGTCCACCTCTGCCATTCTACACCCAGAGTCAAACTATAGCATTCTACACCCACAGTCCAACTATAACATTCTACACCCACAGTCCTCCTCAGCCACTCCCACCCACAGTCCACCTCATCCGCTCTACATCCACAGTCCACAACTGCTGCTCTATACCCACAGTCCACCTCTGCCGCTCTACACCCACAGTCCATCACTGCCGCACAACACCCACAGTCCACCTCTGCTGCTCTACACCCACAGTTCACCTCTGCTACTCTACACCCACAGTCCACCTCTGGGATTCTACACCCACAGTCCACCTCTGGGATTCCACACCCACAGCCCACCTCAGCTGTTCTACATCCTCAGTCCACGACTGCCGCTCTACACACAGTCCACGACAGCCGTTCTACACCCACAGTCTATTACTCTCACACTACACCCACAGTCCACCTCTGTCGCTCTACACCAACAGTACTCCTTAGCTGTTGTACACCTACAGTTCACCTCAGCCGCTCTCCACCCACAGTCCTTGACTCTTGCTCTACACCACAGTTCACCTCTGGCATTCTACACCCACAGTCCACTTCAACCGCTCTACACCCACAGTCCACAACTCTTGCTCTACAACCACATTCCACAAATCTCACTCTACACCCACAGTCCACCTCTGCCACTCAACACCCACAGTCCACAACTGCTGCTCTATACCCACAGTCCACCTCTGCCGCTCTACACCCACAGTCCATCACTGCTGCACAACACCCACAGTCCACCTCTGCTGCTCTACACCCACAGTTCACCTCTGCTGCTCTACACCAACAGTACTCCTTAGCTGTTGTACACCTACAGTTCACCTCAGCCGCTCTCCACCCACAGTCCTTGACTCTTGCTCTACACCTACAGTTCACCTCAGCCACTCTCCACCCACAGTCCCATGACTCTTGCTCTACACCACAGTTCACCTCGGGCGCTCAACACCAACAGTACTGTTCAGCCACTCTACACCCACAGTCCACCTCTGCCGTTCTACACCCACAGTCCATGACTCTTGCTCTACACCCACATTCCACGAGTCTCACTCTACACTCACAGTCCACCTCTGCCACTTTACACCCTCAGTCCACCCTTGCCGTTCTATGGCCACAGTCCACGACTTTCAATCTACACCCACAGTCCACTTCAGCCGCTCTACACCCAACGTCCATGACTCTTGCACGACACCCAGAGTCCACCACAGCTGCTCTACAGTCACAGTCCATCTCTGCCACTCTGCACCCACAGTCCACCTCTGCCACTTTACATCAACAATCCAGCTCTGGCATTCTATACCCACAGTCCACGACTGCTACTCTACACGCACACTCCACTTTAGCCACTCCACACCCACAGTCCATGACTCTCGCTTTACACCCACTGTCCACCTCAGTTGTTCTACACCCATAGTCCTCCTCAGCCACTCTGCACTCACAGTCCACCTCTGCCGTTCTACACCCACAGTCCACCTCTGCCATTCTACACCCACAGTCAAACTATAGCATTCTACACCCACAGTCCAACTATAACATTCTACACCCACAGTCCTCCTCAGCCACTCCCACCCACAGTCCACCTCATCCGCTCTACATCCACAGTCCACAACTGCTGCTCTATACCCACAGTCCACCTCTGCCGCTCTACACCCACAGTCCATCACTGCCGCACAACACCCACAGTCCACCTCTGCTGCTCTACACCCACAGTTCACCTCTGCTACTCTACACCCACAGTCCACCTCTGGGATTCTACACCCACAGTCCACCTCTGGGATTCCACACCCACAGCCCACCTCAGCTGTTCTACACCCTCAGTCCACGACTGCCGCTCTACACACAGTCCACGACAGCCATTCTACACCCACAGTCTATTACTCTCACACTACACCCACAGTCCACCTCTGTCGCTCTACACCAACAGTACTCCTTAGCTGTTGTACACCTACAGTTCACCTCAGCCGCTCTCCACCCACAGTCCTTGACTCTTGCTCTACACCACAGTTCACCTCGGGCGCTCGACACCAACAGTACTCTTCAGCCACTCGACACCCACAGTCCACCTCTACCGTTCTATACTCACAGTCCACCTCTACCACTCTACACCCATAGTCAACCTCTGCTGCTCTACACAAACAATCCACCTCTGGCATTCTACACCCACAGACCACAACTGCCACTCCACACCCACAGTCCACAACTCTTGCCCTACACCCACATTCCACGAATCTCACTCTACACCCACAGTCCACCCTTGCCGTTCTACACCCACAGTCCACTTCAGCCGCTCTACACCCAGCGTCTATGACTCTTGCACGACACCCAGAGTGCACCTCAGCTGCTCGACAGTCACAATCCATCTCTGCCACTCTGCACCCACAGTCGACCTCTGCCACTTTATATCAACAATCCAGTTCTGGAATTCTATACCCACAGTCCACGATTGCTGCTTTACACCCACACTCCACTTTAGCCACTCCACACCCACAGTCCATGACTCTCGCTTTACACCCACTGTCCACCCCAGCTGTTCTACACCCACAGTCCTCCTCAGCCACTCTGCACTCACAGTCCACTGCTGCCGTTCTACACCCACAGTCCTCCTCAGCCGCTCCCCATCCACAGTCCACCTCATCCCCTCTCCACCTGCAGTCCTCCTCAGCCGCTCTCCACCAACAAACCACCTCTGGCATTCTATACCCACAAACCACGACTACCGATCTACACCCACAGTCCACCTCAGAGACTCTGTACCCACAGTCCACGATTCTTGCTCTACACCCACATTCCACAAGTCTTGCTCTACACCCACAGTCCACCTCTGCCGTTCTACACCCACAGTCCACCTCTGCTGCTCTACAACCACAGTCCACAACATCCACTCTCCACCCACAGTCCACAACTGCCACTTTACACCCACAGTCAACCTCTGCCACTCTACACCCACAATCCACCTCTGGCATTCTATACCCACAGACCACTTCATCCACTTCACACCCACAGTCCACGACTCTCGCTGTTCACCCACAGTTCACCTCTGCCAGTCTACACCCACATTCCACCTCTGCCGCTGTACACCCACAGTCAACCTCTGCTGCTCTACACCCACAATCCACCTCTGCTGCTCTACACCCACAATCCACCTCTGCTGCTCTACAACCACAGTCCACCTCTGCCATTCCATACCCACAGTCCACAACTATTGCTCTAAACCCATATTCCACAAGTCTCGCTCCACACCCACAGTCCACCTCAGCCACACTACACCCACAGTCCACTTCAGCCGCTCTCCACCCACAGTCTACCTCAGCCTCTCTACACCTACAGTCCACCTCATCCGCTCAACACCCACAGTCCACCTCTGGTGTTCTCCACCCACAGTCCACTACCCACTCATACCTACAGTCTACCTTAGCTGCACTACACCCACAGTCCTCCTCTAGCATGCTACACCCACAGCCCACCTCTGGCGATCTACACCCACAGTCCACCTCTGCTGTTTTACACCCACAGTCCTCCTCAACCGCTCTCAACCCACAGTCCACCAGCCACTGTATACCTATAGTCCACCGTAGCCGCCACAGTCCCACAGTCCACTACTCTCTCTCTACAACTACAGTCCACCTCTGCCACTCTCGACCCACAGTCTACCTCAGCCACTCTACACAGTCCACAACTCTTGCTCAACACCCACATTCCACGAGTCTCGCTGTACACCCACATTCCACATTAGCCACTCCACACCCAAAGTCTACGACTCTACCTCTACACCCAGAGTCCACCTTGCTGTTCTACACCCACAGTCCACCTCTGCTGTTCTACACCCACAGTCCACCTCAGGCGCTCTACACCCACAGTCCAGAACTCTCGCTCTACACCCACAGTCCACTTCAGCCGCTCTCCACCCACAGTCAACCTCAGCTGCTCTACACCTACAGTCCTCCTCAGGCACTCTACAGCCACAGTCCACCTCTGGCATTCTGCACCCACAGCCCACCTCTGGCGTTCTACACCCACAGCCCACCTCTGTCGCTCTACACCCAGAGCCCACCTCAGCCGCTCTACACCCACAGTCCTCCTCAGCCGCTTTCCATCCACAGTCCACCTCAGCTGCTCTACACCTACAGTCCACCTCAGGCACTCTACACCCACAGCCCACCTCAGCCGCTCTATAGCCACAGTCCTTCTCAGCCACTCTACACCCACAGTTCCACTTCAGCCGCTCTCCATGCACAGTCTACCTCAGCCGCTCTACACCTACAGTCCACCTCTGCCATTCTACACCCACAGTCCACCTCTGCCGTTCTACACCCACAGTCCACCTCTGCTGTTCTACACCCACAGTCCACCTCTGCTGTTCTACAACCACAGTCCACGACTCTTGCTCTACACCCATAGTCCACCTCTGCCGCTCTACACCCACAGTCCACCTCTGGTGTTCTACAACCACAGTCCACCTCTGGCGTTCTGCACCCACAGCCCACCTCTGGCATTCTACACCCACAGCCACCTGTCGCTCTACACCCAGAGCCCACCTCAGCCGCTCTACACCCACAGTCCTCCTCAGCCGCTTTCCATCCACAGTCCACCTCAGCTGCTCCACACCTACAGTCCACATCAGGCACTCTACACCCACAGCCCACCTCAGCCGCTCTCCACTCATTGTCTACCTTAGCCGCTCTACACCTACAGTCCACCTCTGCCGCTCTACACCCACAGTCCACAACATCCACTCTCCACCCACAGTCCA